>NW_004567104.1:44868587-44895405 GCF_000260355.1 Condylura cristata | reverse complement strand
GGGGCAGGCGGCAGGCGGGAATCGAACTCATGCGGAAGTGGCTTCAGATTCTCAGTGCTGTGCTTCAACCCGCTGCGCCACCAGGGAGGGCCTCTCCAGTTTTTTTTTAATTAAGTTGTAATCTTTCTTAGTACAGAAGCTTAAAAATTATAGTACAATCTGTGACTCTTTCTATTTTGACATTTCCTATCACTTCTCTATTTATAAAGTGACCGAAGTCATTTTAAGTTCTACTTAAGTCATTTTCTCCATTTTTCCTATTACATGAGTTTTTGGTGTTAAGTAATTTAACATATATGAAGTTGATTTAGTTATTTTATTTACTTTCACAAAAAGAAAATGATTTTGTTTTTATCCTTTAACTATGATCTTTGACACATGTACATTAGTAACTCTCAATTCTCTTCTTTAGAAAACTTTTGCTAATATGACCTATTTATGGTCTCAGAGGCATTCTTAGAATTTTTTGGCAGTTTATAAAGGAAATCATATTTACTCCTTCACTGAACTATACAAAAGCTCTAATGAAAGTTGGTAACATCTAACATATTGAGAGTACTATTGTCTTCATATTAGGAATTCAGTTTGCCACCTCATTTATTTCACAAGTCTCTCAATAAACATTAGTAGTTTTATGCATCACTTTTCTTCTTGAATTTAATCCTAAGTATTTAATATTTACTTTAGCGTGAATTGGATCCATTTGCTATTATTGTTCCCACATATTTCTATTTTTTTATCATTTTATTTTCTAGGTTTTATTTTTGGCACCTCGCTTTATTATTTTCCTAAATACTTTAAGTTGAGGCTTAATTCTCTGTTGTTCCTCTATCTTCCATACAAACAGAAGGATTTTGAGTGATATATTTTCTCCTAAGTGATATTTTGGCAGCAATCCATACCTTTTGTAGATTGTATTTATATTTTTTATTACATTTTCTCATTATCACATTCTGGATTCCTTCCCTGACCTGGACATTTTTAAAAGAACATTTTTTTTTAAGTTTTCATGCATTTGGTACATTTTCATCCCATTCTTACTATTTTTTCTGTGTTTAAAGTATTACAGCCTAAATTATAATCTGTAGGCTATAAACTTTTAAAAATTGCTTGGGTACATTTTCTTTCTAGTATGTGAGCTCTTTGAAAATGCACTTGATAATCCAGTGTATTTCCATGTTATGTGTCTACAATGATCCAAATAATGGTTAATTCTATGCTACTAATCATGTCATTCAGGTGGAATTTTTGAAATTAATCATTTGTCTCATTTTCATTAATCTCATTAGGAGAATCTTATTATAGTCATTTCACTGACCTTTTTCCCTCTCTTGTATCTATTCTTACATGACCGAAGTTGGTAATACTTTACTAGCTAACCAGTAAAGGATTATGAAGAAGATAATCACATAATTTTTTAATCAAACTGGTGAAAACTTGATAGTGAAAAACGATGCTCCTGATAATTGTGCTGGGTCAATAGGCTTGAATCAAGGCTATTTGAGCAAATTCAGGATAAGTTTACCCTACCTGAAAATAATTTGGCATGACCATGCTATCCACTATTTATTCAATAAAACATCAACATTTTAAAAATTATCTAACAATATTTTATATTGGTATTTATGCACACACACACACACACACACACACACATATATATATATATATATATATATATATAAAATCACCATATAATAGAGGTTCAATGGAAATCCAGTAGCCTGTTCTGCCTCAAGCTGCCAAACAATTGTTTTACCCTTTGAGTGGATCACTTGCCACAGAAAGGAAAGCAAAATCCTGCTGATTGCAAAGCTGTGACATTTATCTGAGCAACAGAGCAAGGATTCATGCACTTAATGTGTTTTTCTTTCTTTTGTTTTTTTTTTTTTTTTGAAACAAACCAAAAGGAACAATGTGCAAGAAAATATGCTAGAAAATGATTCAAAAGGAAGAAGTATCTATTTACATGTGAATGTGCAGAGTTTGGGAATAAGCTTACAATAATAAAGAGGTAAATTAGGTAGATATTAACATCAAATTTTGGCCTTCTGTTTGTATCTTCTGTGCAAGTATTATGCTATAAAAACTTGCTAGCAATTTAGACAGTGCCCATGAAAATATATCTTTATAAAGTAACCTTGGTTTTCAAGTTCCCTAGATTTATTACAAAGACAGATTTCATATATTTTTGATTTCAATATTGTCATCAAGTAGCACAAATGCCTGGCACATAGTCTGTTTTAATACATGGCTTCCAAAAATTAGGAAAGAATAAATACATACTATAGCATCAATTGAAGGATATTAAATAATCTATAAAGTAATCTTCAGTAATCTTTAGGGAAAGGTAGACTGTAATATATCTAGGTCAATAATAAAAGCTAGTTGAAAGGTATTTAGAAAGTTGAATTTATTGCTGTTGTCAGTGCCTCTGTACTCCTTTCTTTTAAACCTAATATTTAACTCCAAATCTCCTTCTTGAGCTTTTCATTTTACCTGTTTAATTAGTTCCAAAATTCCACACTAGAGATTGAAGGCAATGCAAAACAACAGCAAAATGAACAACAAAAATTACCATCTGAAATCTCATTTAGGACGCTGCTGTAGGCTCAAATTCCTTCTGCTAGTTCTTTAACTTACATACATCAGCTCCCTTTATTATTTCATTCACTTTGTAAATATCTATCACTTAACCAAAATTACAAAGAACTCACCTTGTGTCCAGAAGTGTTGCAGGCATCTTGGATTAAAGAATAATTAAACTATGATCTCACATTTCTGAATTATCGTTGCATTTTTGGAGCTTAATTGTTTGGTTTAGGACTGCTGCTTCAGATAGTTAAATCATAGTAGTTACAGTAATTTCAGCTTCTAATCAATGAACTCCATACCATTGTTGGCTCAATTCAGTAGAAGTTTCTGTCTCACAAAGTATTCAAAATTAATGTTCTTGATCAATGTTCTTGACTAGTCACATACGCAGTTGTCAAGTTTCCTTTCATTTTGTGCTCTGACCTGTTCAACAAGGGTCTTAAAATGTCACTCTTGACTTTCCTGCCCAGCCCAAAACGGAAAAGAACATGGAGGTCTGCACAAGGGAGTTTGTACACAGGATGGTAGAAGGATCTAGTGCATGTCCATCTGAATGTGATTCACATCACTTCTATTTTAACAAGTGAGTCTAGAATTCAGCCACTTATCCATAGGTACCAGAAAACTATATTTACAAATATGGCATGACCTTGTGCCCATTTAAAAGAAAAAGTAAGTTTTGCAAACCTTATTCATCCAGTCTCTGAAATATCTGTCAATTCCATATATTGCAACTACAGACAAGGGATGCTACTCCCCATATTTGACAGTCCACCAACCAAGCCCAGAAAACCAGCACCACTCACTAATTTCATCTCTCCCTGGACCAAGATGCAACAAATTTCCTTCAGTGTGTCTCAGTATTTTCTTATAAAAATTACCCTGTTTGCTAGATCCTCCTGATCTGCATGCCCTGTATAATTGTTTCCCTTTGGAATGTGTGCTGGACTCAGTCACTAACTACAAAAACAAACATGGCAGAAGTGATAGGCTGTCACTTCCAGGATAAGTTTTCTAGGAGATTGATTTCCTTGGACATTTACCTACCCTCATTCTCTGAGTGAAGTCAACTGCCATGATATAAGAACACCTACTTAGAAAAATGTGTCAAAGAATTAAGGGAAACCTCTGAGCAACTGCCAGAGAGAAACCAAAAAATTTATCCAATAACAGGATGAGGAACAGGTTGTGCCAACAACCTGTAAATTGTTGTAAGTGAGCTAGGAAGCAGATCCTCCATGAGCTGAGTTTTCAGGTGAGATAACAGCCCTGCTGACATCTTTACAGCAACCTTTTTAAAAGCCTTGAGCCACAAGCACCCAGATCCCTCATTTACAGAAAACATGAGATGTTTATTGTTTTAAGTCATTAAGTTTGGTGGTAATTTGTTATAAAATTTTAAATAATCAATAAACTTCTGACATTTCCATCTTCCATCTTCCCTTCATCTTATAAAATATCCATATTCACATGCCTTCAGGATCAAGCTCCTACACCATACTTTTATACACAGCCTGGAGAAGCTATCATATATATTATATATACCTGTATAGTTCTACATTTGTAAATGTATGAAAATGCACACATATAATTCCAGAGTCCAGTGTACACAAATTTATTTTAGTGATGCTAATTTTTCTTTTATAAACTCAAAAATTGTTTAATTATCTTTTGTCTAATATTTGACTATGAAATTATACTCATGTTATGATACATTAAATGTTAAACAAGAAATCCTTATAGGAGCAGTATATTGCCCAGTTTAGATTTAAATGAAAAGAAGACAGAGGAAACACATTGCCAAATCCTTGAGGGCAATAATGTTAATGTATTCTTCATTGTATTCCCCACAACACCTGCTAGGGAAGATTGTGTATATTATGCCCTTTAGAGCAAAAAAGAAAAGGTAGCCTGGTGTAAGATGGATTTTTTCTTAGATTCTAACAATTTCTTTTGCAAAACTAAGAAAAATCTTAGAGTCTCACTTTCTCATCTGCAAAACATAGAAACTATATTTATTCTATCTCTGTGAGGGTCTTTGAAGAAAAAGAATAATAAAAGGTTGACAACAAAACTTTAGAGCAGTAATTTCTGGAATTTATTTTTAATTTCTGGAGAGTTTACAAATATAAATTGCCTGAAAGGCAATTTTACATTTGAAAGAACACATCCTTTAAAATCAGAATTTGTTGTATCCCAGTTTTGGCATTTATCTTTGACCTCTAATAAGTTCTTTGAACTGGTTTCTCCAGTTGCAAAGTAGGAATCAAGACACCTGATCATGATGGCATGAAGCTCCACAGAGTTCATATATATACATGCCGTCACTTGATTTTATCTTTCTTGGGTAAATATTGGTTTAGAACATTGTGTTTAGATGTACAGGTGCTTCTATTTCTGGTGTCAACACACCACACCCACTGCCAAGGCACCCATCTCCCCCACCACAGTGCATTGTGCTTCTTCCCCACTTGGTCATTGCCTCTCCTGCCCCTCAGTGCCCTCTCCGTTCAATAGTCAGCTTTTTAATTAGCGTGTACATGCAGTCAGTTTATAAAGTAGAAAGTATAATCTAAGCATCAGATAAAACCATTATCATTAAACACAAGTATTCCTGTACAGGGATGATAGGTAGGCTCATATTTGCACATCATTTTATTTTTCCAATTAAAATAATCATATATCTGTGGGCCAGATACTGTCCTAAAACATTTACATGTATTAACTTTGTAGTTCAGAAAATTGAGGAACAGAGATGTCAAATAATTAATTATTCAAAGTTAAACAATTTATCTTTAACTGGTAAAGCCTGGATTTGAAGCCTGGTCTCCAAGTTCTACAGCCTGTCCTTAATTGTATAATATCAAATTTCCAGTTAACTTCATTATGATTGTAAAAAAGTGTTTACAAAAAACACTTCGTATGATATTTTATTTTTAAAAACCAAAGTCTATAGTTTTTTCAGATTATGTTTTACTTCATTGTCCTTTTTTCTGTATTTACTGGTTGTGCCTCCTTAGACTTCACTTGATACACGCCATTTCTCACTTTCCATGTCTTTTATGATCTTGACAGTTTTAAAGATTACTAGTCAGGTATTTTGTAGAATATCCCTCAATTGGATTGTGTCTGATATTTTTCTCCTGATTAGATGGAGATAATGTGGTTTGGGGAAGAAGACCATGGAGATAAATTGCCTTTCTCAACACATTCTTTCAAGGGTACATATCACTTATCATAGTTGATATTAACCTTCATTGTCTGACTTGAGGTAGTATTTTTCAGGTTTCCCAACAGTAAAGTCATGTTTTTCTCTCAAATTTTCTATCCTTAATGCATGCTGTAAGAAAGTCACTATGCTTAGTACACACTGCAAATGGGAGGACATCCTCTACCTCCTTAAGAGTGGAATATTTACATACATTTTTGGAATTCCATTAAAAAATAATATTCCCTGTAAGTTCTCATTTTAACAATTTTCCTATCCCAACAAGGAGCTAGCAAGTATGAGCTGGCGACAGTTCCAGAGCACCTCACCTGCCTGTTTCCCTCTGGACTTGCACAGGCTGCTTATATTTCCCTTCCTTGGGAGAACTGGTGTCATAATTTGCTTTGAAAATCTGATTTTTTTTAAGACTTATTTATTTGTGCATACAGAACTGGGGTACAAGCCAGAGGCTCAGGGGCCGCGAGAGGCTTTACCAGAGACAGACTGGGGAGCAGAACAGGCAGATCGATGAAGTACACTGCTGAGGGGAGCAGCGGGTGGGTCAGGCTAGGTCTGCGGCGCCATGTGGTCACCTCCAGGGCAGGTGGGGATCGAACTCATGCGGAAGTGGCTTAGGCTTCTTCGTGCTGTGCTTTAACCCGCTACACCACCAGGGAGGGCCCGTGAAACCAAGAGATTTTGCTCAATTTAATGGATAAACTTTTGTGGGGACTTTCAGGGAAAAGTAGGATTTTGCTGTTTTGTATTTTTTAAAAAATCAGATTCTCCGGCCCTCACTGGTGGCGCAGCGGGTTAAAGCACAGCACGAAGAAGCTTAAGCCACTTCCGCATGAGTTCGATTCCGCCTGCCCCAGAGGAGATCCACATGGTGTGGCAGACCTCTCCTGACCCCCCCGCTGCTCCCCTCAGCAGTGTACTTCGTCGATCTGCCTTTTCTGCTCCCCACTCTGTCTCTGGTGAATCCTCTCACCCTCCGCATCTCTGGCCTGTACTCCAGTTCTGGATGAATAAATAAATAAATCTTTAAAAAAAAAAAATCTCTTGGTTTCACAAACTACCTAAAGATTACACATGCTCCCTGCTTTGGGCCAGCTCTATCACCAAAGGAAACACTCAAGCAGATATCATTCTGAAGAAATACTTAGCAACTCCAGAAATAAAGGAAACATAATCAGTCCTTATGGGGGGAGTTGGGTTGCCATTTCAAAAATATATATTTTTAAAACCTCAGAGTTATAAACCTAAGAATCCTGAAAAAATCTTATTAGCACATTTTTATAGATAAGAAAGTGAGACTTGCAGAGATAGTGGACCTGCCCCAGGTCACTGTTCCCACGCTTTGGAAGCCTCACTTCTGGCTCTAAGTCCCCTGCTATTTCCACCACAGTATAAGAGGTTTTGATCTTGTTTATGGGGATGTGTATCAAGCTATCTTTTACAGTTTTTGCTTTTTACCAAGCTGTTGAATAAAAATCCTTTCTGATTCATGATTTTATTTGTCAACAACTTTCTCCCAAGTCACCTCAAGCAGGAACCTCTAGAAGGAAATAGCTACCATCTTTAAAAAGGCAGAAAACTCCACTCTGAAGACCTGCTGATCTCTCCAATATTTATAGCCCCTTCCACACCTAATTTTGTTCTCTCAAAAAAGAAAAAAATAGTTTCCTTCCTCTTAGAAATTCAGAAAGTTGGAGCAGCTCAGAAGGAAATGAAGGCTTGAGCATACCTTCTCTGGGGAAGCTTAAGAAAATAAGCTTCATATTCATTTTCAAATTCAAGCCTCACCCAATTTCCACTGTGAAGATTAAATCCAATATGGACTTTGAAGATTCATGTTTCTATGCCTGGGGCTAGAACTAAAGAAATTAGAGTTGACTATTCTGGGATTGAGAGAAAGGTGCATACAAAAGTGGATTTACCATCCACCACCTCTCCCCCGAAGTATCCTGCCATCCAGATCTTAAATCTCCTTAGAAGAACATAATTAACCAGCAAGATTACTTTGAAGGAAAAGCTCTTCAAAAGACAGCCCCACTCAAAAAAAAAAAAAAAAAAAGACACAAAAGTACTATAGAGAAGTTCCCGTGTGGACTCTTTAAGCTAAAGCAGAAGGACTATAAATGGCAGGTATTTGCATGCCCAGAGCAATTCAGACCTACTTTAACATGCTCTTCAATGACGTTGATCTCTATGTCGTTAGAGAATCTTAGGACAATAACATGAGTGCACTGGACTTCAGAATCAGGAACTTTAACAGAAATATGAATCTAGAAAATTCCAGTTTTCTGTTACTAATTGCAGCTCTGCATGTTTGTGCACCATCATGATGAGGGGCCAGACTGCACACCTTGACATCTGAACAGCACCCAAGACAAACAGTTTCACTTAAGTGAAACAGAAAAGACTGCTGTCTTTAGAAAGTTTCCAAATAAAAGTGCAAGTTAGATGGCATTTCTAGATTGTTTTAAACAAATACTAAATTGAACTATGGAGGGGCAATACTCAATAATTTTGATCATGTAATCCGTAAAAATCAACTAAAATTCTTGAAGTTTTGATGCATTCCAGGAAACGAGAAAAGTTCAAGGTCTCTATAAGTAGCTAGAGAATTTAGAATGTAGAATTGTAGAATGACCCGTTCCAGTGTCCAGTGTACAATGTTCCTTCCAGTGTGCAATGAGAATTGTCATAAGAATTAGTTGTGTCAGAATTATATGGTAGTGGTGGGGTTAGGGTATAAGAACGTAACCTAGTGCAGATTTACGAATCTACTACAGATCAACTGAATTTGAATCTAATTCTTCAGGAGTGTGACCTCTCCAAGAGATTTTTCTACACCTTCAAGGTGGGAAGACCATGTATTTTTTAAAAAAATAGAATATATAGGGAAATGCTTTTTAACAAATATTGGACAATCTTAAACAAGTTTGGCTTTGAATTTATCATCGCATAGTTCAATTGGATCAGTCACTCGTCATCATAAATTTTTTTAAAAGATTTATTTATTTATGCATACAGAACTGGGGTACAAGCCAGAAGTGCAGGGGCGGTGAGAGGATTCACGAGAGACAGAGTGGGCAGCAGAACAGACTGACTGACGAAGTACATTCCTGACGGAAACAACGGGGCAGGCCACGAGAGGTCTGCTGCGCCATGTGGATCACCTATGAGCCAGGGATCAAATTCGTGCTGAAGTGGCGTTAGCTTCTTAGTGCTGTGCTTTAACCCACTGTGCCACCAGGGAGGGCCCTCATCATAAATTTTTGAAATGTAATGATTAATAAGATAAGTAACCACTGGGAGATTTTAAGAGTTTTATATCGAGAGACTCTAGATTATGTGTGTAAAATGGGAAGTTATATTCTTGGCAAAATGCTCAGCTAAGGGTTTTTTGTTTTTTGTTTTTTTAATTTTATAAGCCCTTATCTAACTAAAATATAGGACTGTTTTTACAATAGGTGGCACAACTGTTTCCTTAATTAGGGTTCTATACTCTTTTCCAGAAAATAGCCCTTAAGTTAATAATTGCTTGGGATTGGGGTTTTGTTGATTCAGCATGCCAGGTTGTGGTTATAAATTATTTCACAGTTCTTAGTTTTTCAGTCTTCAAGGAGCATGACATTCTACACACCCCAGAACATCCATCTTTAAAAATTGTTCTCTGACATTTTGATCCAAGCAGCAAGACAAATCTTTTTCATGCAGTTAATAGATGCTAAAAAATTACAAACAAATCCTATGAAAATTATCACTAGGTTCTGAGACTTTAAAATATATTTGAAGAAGTCAACTATTATGTGTTCCACAAACCACTGCTTACAAGATGAACAGTAAGCTATAGAGTAAGTATTGAGAACCACTGGTCCAATCTAATCTCAAGTTCTACTTTAAGAGGCAGATAACAAGGTGAGAAAGTACTCCTGCTCTTTGCATTTTAAGCAGGCAAATGAAATATATTTTATGGACTTTCACACTTTATTTGAAGATTGCCATAAAATGAGAATCTCATATTGCAAAACCCCCAAACATAAACCTTTGATACAGGCCACTGTGCATTGCAAAGTCGTCTATGAGACAGTGTTGTCTGACTTTCTCCTGCAGCATTGTCAGTATCAGATTAAAGTTAAAGTTCCATATTTTTAAAGTAAGAACTGTTTTGCAATGAACAATGCTCTCCTAGACAAAGCGTATTTATATTGATCCTGTCAGTGTATTTTCCTGGCTTTTAAAAATATATATTGATTTTAATAACTATTATATTTTAATACAGCAATATTAGTGAATCTCAAGGCAGATTTGATTTACTGTAGCTTTAAGGATGAAGCTTTCCTTATCAAGAATAAAATTGAATAAGTCTGTAACAAAAAAGATGCAGCCTACATATATTTGCTGTTAGCACCTTAACTGGTATATTGAAACCATTAAGTGGACTTTGTAATCAAGTAGTATTTCAGCTCATTAGAGATATCTCACAGAGAAGCACCTTATGTAAAAGAGTGCATGCCATTTATTAACTACAGTCATTTTTTAGCTGCTGCTTAGGAAACTATACTTCCAATTTGCTTAATTGCTACTGAACAAGACAGCTAAAAACTATGCAAAGAGAGTTTTTATAAGTCCCTGATAACATATGAAGTAAACCATTTCCCTCTTGAGCTAATAAATCAAAATGTTAAAGATTCTGACTGTAGTAATCAAAGCCAGCAAAAAGGTATTTAACTATAAGAAATGAGGGAGTCAGAGAGAAAAAGAGAACAGCATTTCCTCAGTGCAAACAAATCCACATTGGCCAGATACGGAGGCTGGGAGGAGGGGTTTGAACAACTCAAATCCTATGAAATCGTCTAATGGAATAAAAACCTTAACAAAGAATTAAAACAAAGATGGAAGACTCTAATTGAAAACTTGATCAATTAGCAGAAAGCCCATAAGATGGAGGCAGTAGAGCATGGAATTTGATTAAACAGAACCATACGTCCCACTTCATTTCCAGTGATGTAGTGAAACTGATGACCTTGATAAAGAGATGTTTGGCAAGTGAGAAATAATACCCTGGACTAATGGGTTAGATGTAGTTCTGAGGGAAGTTTTGTACACAAGAAAACTTTAAATGAAAACCCAAATTTTTTTCAAAGGAGAAAGTACATAGAAGTAAATTTGTATAATTGAAGTATAACCCAAATTTATAACATCCTATCAGGGTAGATGGGATTCAGAAAACTATATAATTTCATAAATGTGAAGAACAGAGTTTATCTTAGTTTGCTGACTAGTCAAATTCTCTTGTTTTGATCATTTATTTCTGCATTCTTTAATGACAGAATGAAAAATGCAATCACAGGCCTGTGTCCAGTTAAACAGAAGGGTGTGGTAAATCCCTCCGAAAAAAAATCTTTGTGCTAATGTGCAGCTTGTTCTTTCAGAAGAAAGAACTAGAGCAAAACTGGAGTGTATTTTAATCTGCTGTGATTTAGGATAACTGTATGCTATGGAGTGTCACACTCAGAAGCAAAACAAGGCACATAATCTTTATACATTCAACTATGGGCATGGTTCGTAGTGGGATCACCCACCAATTTTTGTCACCTTCCCCCGCTACCCCCAGGTGGTTAAAACTGCAGATTCCTGTGTTCTTTACTTGTCTTTTCACTTCATTTCATTTCTAATTTCATCTTGCCTGTCTTTCTTCCACGCAGTGTTCTCCAGCCACTTCCCCCAGTGCTTGTACCAGGAGAGGAGAGTGAGGTGTCTCTACTGCCTTCTGGTTATATATGTAAATGGACTCATTTAGGTAAAGAAGTGACACAGAGACTTTCAATATTTTTTTTAATGAGTCTATTGAAACAGATGATCTTTGAGGAAGTATTTTTACTTCAAAAACTGCTAAGCACTATAAAAAACTGCTTCCTATAAAACTAAAGATGAGTTCCTCCCTGGAGGCACAACAGGTTAAAGCACAATGCTGCGAAGCTGGCCACAACTGCTTGGGTCCTGTTTTGATCCCTGCCTGGGGGGTGACCCACATGGTGGGCAAACCTCTCCTGTCTCGCCCCCCTCCGCAGTGTACTTCATCAGTCTGCCAGTTCTGCTCCCCACTCTGTGTCTGGTGAATCCTCTCACTGTCCCTCAGTCTCTGGCCTGTGCTCCAGTACTGTATGCATAAATAACTAAATCTTAAAAAAAAAACTAAAGATGCTCAACTTGGCTGGAGAATAGATACAAGAATATAGAGATTTAACAGTCAGTTTCTCTACCAGATAAGAGCACCTACTCCTTCCACCCATCCATTCACACTCTGTAGGTGCTATAGAAGGGCAGTGATTCATGGTTGGCGCTCAGAGGAACAATTCTCTGCCAGCTAGAAGACTGTCTCTAGGGGCTCAATATATCTGTACATGCTGTTGTTTTAAGCCCATAACTGTCTCCATAACAAAATAATGCATTTGTCCTTTGCCCTGTGATTACCCTGCCCTCCCTTCGATCTCTCCTTCTGTATTTCCATTTATAGCTCACTGTTTTCCCAAAAGTTTGATGGTATATAATGTTCAAACAAGGGTACAAACCCAATGACATTATCCAGTCTATACTCCCAACTCTGAATAGTAAACTATCGTGGATGTAGAATATTGAGTAGCAGCCTTAAATTTTTTAGCAGCTCATGCTTTTCTGTGTAATGAGGAGACAGACCAAAATCTGCAAGTGTCACAGTGAATTCAATTTTACTTTGGAATTTCCAAAAGACATACCTGCTTAGCCTTCATTCCAGGAATAAATTAAGCCTTTTAAATTGGGTAATAAATCTTAAGATAAATTTTGTAAAGTTTCCCCCATGGAGATTCTCAAATTTTAATGTACAGATACATCATCGAAGAATCTGGGTAAAAGGTGAATTTTAAGCAGCAAGTCTGGGAAAATACCTGAGATATATCACTTCATTTTTTCTTTTTGTCATCCTTTTCCCACTTTATTGAAAGCATTTTCATAAAATCCTTTCTCAGTGACAAAACATTTTTATAAAATAATTATTTGTGTTTAGATAATATGCCATAGGATATCATTGTTTACTTAAGTTTCCATGGCATTAGCTATTGAGGTTTTGTTTATTTTATTTTACAAATAACATGTAGTGATCACTTGTGTCCTTATATTTTTTAATTTTTTTTAATGAGGTAATCTTTATACATTCAACACCATGCAAGACCATTATGCTGCCTTCCCTCTTTGCTCTTTCCCCACCCTACCTCTTCCTCCTTGGTGTTTCAGTTCTATAGTCAACATATCAAGGTTTAGTTTTTAGCTTGTCTTTATCTATTAACTTGTTTATATTCCGCATATTAATGACACCATCCAGTATTTATTTTTTGCCTTTGTCTTATTTCACTTAGCATTATCCTTTCAAGTTTCATCTAAATTGCCACCAATGGCATGAGTTTATCTCCTTTGAAAACTGAGTAGTATTCCACTGAGTATATATATGCCATATCTTCCTGATCCATTAACCTGTTCTGTGGCACTTCAGTTGTTTTCATACTTTAGCTACAGGAAGCAGTGCTGCAACAAACACAGGAGTGCAATTTTCCTTTAAAATTATTGTTTTTGAATTTTTGGGATAGGTACTTTGGAATGGAATTCCCAGGTTGAATGTCAGATCCATGCTGACGAGATTTTTTATATCTCTCCAGTGCCCAGATGAGACTGACACTGATAGTCACTGAGGTCTTAGTGACCTATGTATTGGCATGTGATAAATATTGACGAGCTATACAGCTCTGGAGTGTTTTCCAACCAACAACCATTTATCTGATTCTCTTGATACCATCTTGTTGTTCTAGCATTCAGTTCTGACATTAAGCATAAGAAATTAGAACAAACCCCATAAACTAAGGCCTCGGTCCCAAAGATTGTGTGCACTTCCCAGCTGCAAGTCCCAAATTTTCACCTGTAGTTCTAATCAGTCAGATGTAAATTAGAGATTCCTATAATCTCTTCCTAAGGTTTAATAATTTGCTGGAATGACTCACTGTACTCAGGAAGACGTTACTTACATCTGCCAGTTTATTGTAACAGATACAACTTGGAGACAGCCAATGGAAGGATGCATAAAGAAAGGTAAAGGGATGAGAGTAGGGTGCAGAACTGCATGCCCTCTTCAAGTGAATCTGGATATGTTCACCACACTCAGAAGCTCATCAAATTTTCTTGTTCAAGAGTTTTTATAGACTTCAAAATTCAGCACACTTGTCCCATTGACAGAGGTAGGGATAAATGGCCTGTCCCTATACTCACTTATCTTTCTGGGGGTCACAGCATCCTAAAGCTATCTAAGTGATCCATTTTATATACTTTATTCGTGTAAACTACAGTGTGATTGGAAGAGATTCCTTAGGTATACAAAAATTGCTATTATCATTCAGAATTCCAAGGAGGCTTGAAACCTTGATCTACTACCTTGTTGATGGGGGGTGGGGGGGAGATAAAAGGGAGAAACAGGTATGTTTTTTTATTGCACCACACCTGGGCACTAAGTTATTACTATTGATGTTTTTATAGCTTCAACTATAACATTTTTTCCAATACAAATCAGGGAGCTCCTAGGATCAATTCGTGTTGTGCATTTGTCTTAATCCCTAGCCTAACCATGTTGATTATTCCTACAATTGTTAAAGATTGCCAATGCAATGAGCAGGGTTAACTAGAATAAAAGTTGTAAGCCTGACTGACCACAGGCAGCTTTTTTTAGCATAATGCAAGCTGCCTTCCTTCTGATGCTGCCAACAAAAACCATCATTCTCATTCCCAAGTGGTACCACTGACAATTTCCATTAAACAACATCTAGATCAGATGGGAAACCTTTTCTCACTTTCTGGAAGTCTTGTGCAATTCTTTATACTTCCCTTGTATGTAATTAGAGCAATTAAACTATGGTACAGTCAGATGGATTTTCTTTTTTCTTCAGAATTTTGTTTGCCTTTTGATTCTAGTGATAAGTATCAGCTTACCTAAGAACTTCTTTGCTTCTCAGACATCTGGTGTTGCCCATACCTCACTTGTATATTAAAATGTTCTCTATTTGCTGTGTTCTAATATTGCCTGAAATACATCACACTAAGTGAAGTATGCATGTGAGTCTACCTTCCAGGGCCATAAGCATTAACAGTCATAAAATTAATGCATGTGATTTAGTGGTAAAGTAGCTTGTGAGTGCCATCAGTTTAAAGAAAGAAAAGTGAGTGTCTTGGAGAAAAAATAAAATAAGGAAAAAATGGGGATAATTTTCATGACTATAATACTGTAGGGCTTATGGTATGAAAAAGTTTTTACTGATGTGGGATTTTTTTTTTTTAAATCCACTTACAAGCTAACTGAATTAAAAGATTCAGAGTGCGAGCAAGCGAAAAGCGACTTTGTGAAGGGTGCCAATCTAATTACAGCAGCGCACATCCCTAGAGGCTCGTTGGGTGCTGCATCATCACTTATGTATGTCACCTTAAACAAGTTAACTGTGATTTTTCCACTGTCTTTAAGGGAAAATAGCATCGCCTTAAAATCCTTCCACATTTGATGATAGTTACTTTTTCAAGTTCATGGTATCACTTTTCTTTTTTAAATTTTCACCAAGTGAAATTGAAAGATTATCAAGTCTTCATACCACCCAGTAGTTTTCCTTTCTGTCACCCCACTGTATTTACTTAGCTAGTATCCATTGTTCTTTTTAACAGAGTTTGGTTCTATAACTTACCCTCCTCCTCACACTGCTGTCCACTCCTCTCCACCTCTCCACAATCACATCCACTGTAAGTCCTTCCTATACCTTGAAACTTTCAAGGAATCACCAGGAAAGATTGCCATGTGGTGTCAGGCTGGTCACATGCTATTGTACACACTTTCCCACAGTTTACTGTCAGAAAGCAGGTTTCATACCTATGACTTTGACCTTAAACCCATATTATGCTACTGTGCCATTCAATTTGTCCTTGGGACAAACTATCAAAACAAGCATTCTCTATTCTAAAAGCCAATCTTTGTAGTCCCAGGCATTACTAGCTTTATGAGTTTTGAGTATACGCACTCTCCATTCAAAATCCTTTTACATTCTAAGCTTCTAAATTCACTGGGATTATTTTATTTTATTTTCTTGATATCTTATTTTATGGGTAATCGAATTTCAACCAGTGACTGCAGGAAAGAATATACTCCTTGAGGTTGTAGTTTTAAAGTAACTTGAATTGATACATATTTGATACCCAAATTTTCTCAATTTATTATGATAATACATCAGCTATTGTGACAACTGCATATTAAACAACTCTTTGCCAGGTCACCATGAAATCTCCAAACTAGTTTAATTGCCTTCAAAATATTTCCCATTTTTTAGTTGTATCAGTTTGGCAGGAAATAATTACATAAGACAAAATAGTGGTGGGAGGAAAAGAAAGAAAAATGGAAAAAATGAAGATATGATCAGAGTATGGAAAAGTTGGAGCAAAATAAATTTGAAAGAGAGAGTATAAAAACAGGGGGAGATGAAAGGCAAGGTGATATCCTCTATTGGGATCTTGGCAGAGGAAAAGAATTTAAGTGGGAAAGTGGTAAAATTCAAATAAATCTGCAGAGTAGCTAATAATAAAATGGCCAGGTTAATTTCTTTGTCTTGATGAAAGTACCACAGTTTAGTAAGCTATTAACTTAAAGGAAACTGGGTGAATTGGACATAAGAACTCTACCCTGTCCTTGCAACATTTCTCTGTATTTCAAACCATGGACAAAATAAAATCATTTTTTTAAATGAAAGGAATGATTTAGAGCAAGCAAGAGAAATCAAGTCATTATTTTCTGTTTTTATGAAAGGCAAAACACTGTGATAAGTGCTCAGGTATGTTCTGGTACCACTGCTTCATGGAGACCTAACACAAGAGCTTCAAGTCTCTTTTCTTCCATGTATAAAATATGTTTTTTCTCAAAAGTTCTCATGAGTTTTAATGAAATACAGTATGTAAAGTGCTTAAGGCCACGGCTGCCAACTATTAGTCTTGTAATCACTCATAGTATTGTAATTTATCTTTAAAATAAAATTGACTTACCAGTAATTTTTTTCTTCTAATCCAATATCATGTAGTTTTTCATTTTATTTTCTGTACCATTTAAAGCTCTACCTCAGTAGTCATTATTTTCCTTCATTTCTATCTAAACATATAAAATGACATGATTTGTGTATAACACTGTCCTCTCATAAAGAAAGATAATTTTCAAAATGTTTAACACATGATTTCAACCAGTTATGACAGATGCCACAAACAATTAGTCTGAACCTCAACTACAATCAATCAGTCCAAACAAACAAGTATATACTAGCTCATAGCAGTCTCAATTGTAAGAGTCACTGGGCATAGTGACTGTTAATTCATAACAGTTTCCTCAACAGACCACACTGCTTTAATACCACCTCTCCTTCTCCCTGTTCTATGAAGGATTTTTGATTGGCACCCTGCCATTTTCTTGTACACAATGATTGACCTCTTGATTGAGGTTCAGTCATTTACCCCATTGTCCTAGCAACAGAGACTGAATTTGTGGTGAATACTTGATGGGAGTTGAAGTAAAGAAGATGCCATAATCTCAATGGTCGGAGATAAAATCTAGTAATTTGTTGTGCAAACATGTGAATTCAGTTGAATTCAACAAAGGAATTTTCTTGTAATTTCTCAAACAGTTGTTCTTCTTAGCATAAAGACTTTGCAAGGATTTGCACCTGGACCTAGTAGTAGCTACAACTCAAGGCTATGGTTTTTATGGGTCTATTTTTTAAAAGATTTATTTATTATTTATACATACAGAACTGGGGTATAGGCCAGAGGTGCAGGGGTGGTGAGAGGATTCACTAGGGACAAAGTGAGGGGCAGACCAGGCAGACTGCCCAAATACACTGCTGAAAGAAGCAGCAAGGGTCTAGCTTTAAAGACCAAAATTGACACTGACACACAAAAGTAAAAGTAAAAACTATGAGTTGAAAGAGAGAGTACCTTTTGAGCTATATGAGTCAATATAGTTTCTCTGATTTTGGTCATTGCTAGTTCAAAAAAGTGTTTCAGTCACCTAACACTAAGAATTCTTTTTATTACATCCCTCCATCTCTGTTTGTAAATCCTGTCCAGTACCAGTTTCTTGGGACTTCCCACATATACAACCGATTATCCTATCTTCTTGTCAAAATATTTCATCATTGTTATTTCAGTGACTTTATCTGTCTACCTTAAACTACTCACTTTTCTGGATCCCTCATCTTGAAATAAATATCCATGCAATGTTCATTCCCTTCAAGTTATACTCATTTTTTAAAATCTATTTACAACCAAACTTCTTGAACATGTTTTATTTCCTTAATTCTAATTCATTAACCTCCTAAAAAGAATGGTTTTCAGTATCCCAAAATATACTTTAGGAAAGATCTCAAAAGATCTTCTTCATCTGTTTTTGTTGTTGTTGTTGTTGTTGTTGTTCTTTGTTTTTCTTTTTTCCTCGTATAAAAGATTCTATTAATTCAGTGTAGTAGCAATTCAAAGAAAGAACTGGCATTTTTTTTTGCATATCAAACCTCATTATGAAATGATTTGCACAAAGTGGATGGAGACCTAACAAGGATTTCCCTGACTAACCTGTTACCATAATCATTCTTTTTCTTTCTTTAGGTAGTTCATGAGGTTATAGAAAATAGGTACTTTAAAAAAAATAATTGAGATCTGGAGCATCTATGAAAATTATATTGTAACTGTTCAGTTTTGCTTAAAGATTAAAAAATGAATAATAATATCTTATCTACTAATATTGACTAAAGGAGGATTGACATGAAAAGTGGTTGTTGAAAGAAAAGTTTACTTGTAAGAAAGGTATGGGAAAATCCAGGAATGCCAAGGATTCTTCATAAATTCCAATATCATTCACAATCCTAATTACAGAGATTCTGCTTGATGATGATCTCACTTTTTTACATACATAGTTGGCATATCTGTTGGCAATGCAAGCATATGGGAAGCAACTTTTAAGTATTATTCTCCCTATAATGGAGGGTCTTCATGAGTTTTTTACACTTATCGAAGTCAATGTAATTAAGTCTGTAATCTTTAAAGCCTCGAATTTGCCTACAATTGCTTGTAAATTCATTTTCATCCTGGGTGAAGTCTTGGCTCTGTAAAACAACAAGGAAGATAAATTGCAATCCATCTGAACCAGAATTTAATGTAATAGAAATGAAAAGGAAGCTCATCGTTTACTGACTTCCTAGACCAAAACAATCTGAATGAACACACCAACGATCTAGACAGCTTTGTTCCCCAGTGGGTATTAATTGGGGGAGAGGAGGATTTCTTTTAGTTTATGCTATACACACACACACACATACACACACACATATTCCAGTAACTATTTTTATGTGCCTTATACATAGCACTTTCAAATACATTAGCATAATAAAGATACATGCAAACAGTACTCTAGGAGGAGGAAGGAAAGAGGTTAAAGTTTTATATTAGTGGCAATTTTCTGCTTTTAGACTAACTACTCTGTTATCATTGAATAAGCTTTAAGATGTAATTTACTAATTGCTACCAAATGGCCTACAATTTAACATTCTCTAAAAATTGAGCAGAAGGTTATAGCTCTTTAAAATATTAAATCATTTATTGGGCATATGCTGACCTTGTCACATTGACAGTAAAACCTTTATATCCCCAAGTTTCCAAAAGCATTTATGTTTTGGTAGATTAGAAATGGAGTGTCTGGTTTTTTTCTAGTCCTTTAATTAGGTTCTTAGAAAATATGTCTCTAAATCTTTCTCTCAGTACAATTCACATGCCAGTCTTCTATATGATAGATATACCAATTTTAAAATTCCTAACTCCTAAACATGTTTAATCAATATTAATTGATTCAAATAAGATTATATAGGTGAACAGGAAGAGAAATTTATAAAATATCATTATGCCAAATATCCTATCTTATAAAGCTCTCCAAAATGAAGTCAGATTCCATAAAGCCTAAGCTTATTAAAAGAGAGGAAATTAATGATGACAAGACATCACCTTATATTATGTTTAGATACCAGTGATAGAAAGGATGAATGCAATCACAACACTGATGGGGCAACTGGGATGGAAATTATGCCGTGAGCAATTGGCTCATGATAAGAAATGTAGAACAACGATAAATCAGGAAGAACTATTTGCCTGGTTCACCTGTGACCACACAATTAAGAGAAATGAGGACTTAATTGTGTATTTCATGAGGAAAACATGGCTATAGGTATTACTAAAAATACAAAAATAATGGGGTAACTCCTCTCTTAAAGATACAATATCTAATGCAAATAATTTTCCTCCAAATTTTTATATAAATAATAATAAGATTTTATGGAAAATCTTGAGCAACTCATGAGTATATGCCCTGGTTAGGAAGGAACCCAGGAATATCTATTAAATAGATCATCTCAATGAGTTTTCATATAGCCTAAAAGGTAAAGAAAAAGCACACTTGTGCTATTGTGACGATAGAAGATCGATCTTAATTGATTTGATCATGACATGTATTGTGAGGTTAGAAACAGGTCAACAGCTTGATATGTTGTTAGAATTCATTGTTGGAAATAAATGAAAAGTTATATGCTCATAGAAAATAGCTTTGTCATTCTTACTGATTTAAAGAGCATTTCACTGGTGCATGATACTTCCCAACTAGGGAAAACACTGATATACTGGGGAAAAATGAGATTTGCAATTTCACAGTTTGCCTTTTTCTAAGTTAATTATGTGAAAGACTTTGTCTTTTTGAATTTACAGTTTTGACTGTAAGGACATTCAAACAGAAAATCATATTATTTTTTATGTTTATTAAAAACCAGAGGATTTTGAAATTTTCTCCAAATCATATAGATGAAATAGAAGCCATAATTGAATGACTTCTAAATACTCAGGTTCTGACTGAGTCTGAGAGTTTGTTTTGGTAAGATTCTTTAAAAATTTATTTCCAAAAAACATACTTTCATAATGAGCCTGTATTTTGTATATATGTGACTTATGTCAAAGATGAGCAGGCAAAAGTCTAGCAAAGTCTTTAGTTCATAAGTTCATTCTCCTTTTACTGATAGATGGTGTGGACACCTAAAAAAACCACTGCAAGTTCCACAGCTGAAGACTCATGTCCTTAGGTGTATATGTAATATGCACATTTAATGCTCTCATTGCTTAAGAAGAATATTTTCCAGCTGTGTTTTTGCATTACAGAAAATGACTCCATTAGTATAAAGTTCTCTGCTATCAACCCCCTTGAGGACTTTGGGCATATGGCACATTTTCGGTGGAGTGTAGCTTGGTGGGCGTGGCTGTGGTGCTTTGATGGGGAGGTGCTGTTTCGCATTCACTCCAGGAGTCACAATAAAAAGTATAAATTTGCTTCATACAATAAGAACGTAAATGCCATTGCCAACCTTTTGGCAATATCTTTTCCTCAAGCTGGCAAACAAAATTCAGCAGATGCTTCCCCAGATGACTCCACACTGATGAGCATTATATATGCAATCCATCTCGCATGATTGTGCAACATAGATCATCATAAACATTGCATGTTTCACAGTCTGTCTGCCAACTGATGTATGATTCTTGAGGCTTCCTGGGCATGAAATCACTGTAGACTTGATGTCCTGCCCACTAATCCAGGTGGGACAAATAAAATTTGTAACCAAAAGCCTTGGCTTGCCTGATTTATCAATATAGTGAAAGTGAAAGTGATAGTTTTCTTGCAAATGAACAGCACAGACACAGAAATTAAAGTGTAAATAACAAGTTAGATATCTTGAGTGGAAAAACTTAGAAGATCAAATAGAGATCTTTTGCTCTGTAATAAAGGGAAAAAGAGCTATACTTCCAGTGCAGAAGTACACTGATCCAATCCAGAAGTACCCTGACCAATTCCTCAACTGGCTTTCTTCTGCACTTAAGTCTGCTACTCCCTCCAGGTTACCTGTGGAAAACTGTAGCACAATTAAAATAATAATATTGAATTTGATTGTCTAGTTTCATGCTCCATAGCTTCTAATTTTTATTTATGACTCTTGGTGCATCAATCCACTTGAGATGTGTAATAATAACAACTATCCTTTATGAAGAACTGTACTAAGTCTTGGACTCTATGAAAAGAACACAATGAAAGACAGAGTTACCACCAAATTTCAACTTCACAATAGTATGACATGTGAGCAAAAATTTCCCCCCATTTTAAAATGAGGAAAATAAATTTGTGCATTTAAGTTATATAGCCAAGTTTATACAAAAAGTTACAAATCTTCCCAAACTTATATTTTCTTGCAATTGCTTAAAATAAAACCCACCTCTTGTCTAAATAATGACATTTATTAATGACTTCTAGATTTCTGCATTGAGAAAGTAGTGAAATAGTAATTTTCTTCACCAATATATGCAGTATAAGCAGAATCTATAGCTTGGACTTTGTGGAATGGGAAAGATGATGAGTTCAGTTTGGGGACATTTCAAAAGCCTATAGATATTTTTGGTCTCTGGTTTCTGGACAGTGCATGACAACATACTGTAAAAAGTATAAAACATAAAATAAAAAAGGAAAAAGAAATATATCAACCACAAGAAAAAGAAATTAAAATGGAACAAATAAACCTTGTGGAATAAGGTAAGTTCCTAATAATTGTCCCATGCTTCATAAAAATCTTAGAAACCTGTTGATTGAAGAAAACAAAAACTCAAATTTGGGTAATAAAAAAATAAGGTACAAAAAGATGATTTCAGACTTTTTCAGGAAAAAGTAAAGACCCAAGCCACTTATTTTATATATATATATATAATAGTTTATTTTTACATCATTTTGTACATTTTTTTTTATTCATCTCAATTGTAATCCCCATGGGTTTCCTATCACCAAGTCACCCATCGGCATCACCATAGTCCTGGCGCACTTCCCTTCCTTCCCCCACCCCCATTTTTTATCCCATTCTCACTCCACCCCCACAAAATATCTCTGGTATATGACTGTTCAGTATTCTTACTATTTTCTCGCCTGGTCCATTATACACCTGCTATGAGCAAAACCATCCAGTATTTTTCTTTTTCTTTCTGGCATGATCTTTTCCAACTCCATCCAAGTTGCTGCAAAAGACATGTGTGTCTCTTTTTTGGTTTCTGAGTAATATTCCATTGTCTATAGTTACCACATCTTTTTAATCCAGTCATCTACTTTTGGGCATTTGGGCTGCTTCCATGTTTTTCCAATTGTAAATAAAGCAACAATAAACATGGGGATGCAGGTATCTTTTTGAATCAATGTTTTTGTGTCTTTGGGTAGATACCTAGGACCCAAGCCATTTTTAAATAACTAACAAAAAAGTTACATTAGGGGAAAATAGAGCAGAAAGACTTCGTATTTGAAGACAGAGAAAGATTGCTATCTAACTAAAAGAAAATGAGTTTCAAGAAATGAAAGAAGGGCCCTCTCTGGTGGCGCACTGGGTTAAAGCACAGCACTAAGAAGCTAAAGCCACTTCAGCATGAGTTCGATCCCCAGCCCCAAAAGTGATCCACATGATGCAGACCTCTCCTGACCTGTCCACTGCTCCTCTCAGCAGTGCACTTCGTCAGTCAGCCTGTTCTGCTCCCCACTCTGTCTCTGGTGAATCTTCTCACCACCCCTGAACCTCCGGCCTGTACCCCAGCTCTGTATGCATAAATAAATAAAAACTTTACAAACAAAATTCTGTGCCCTCCCTGGCGTTGCAATGGGTTGAAGCACAGCACTAGGAAGCTGTCCGTAGCCACTTCAGCATGAGTTCAATCCCCAGCCAGGGTGGTAACCCACATGGCACAGCAGACCTCTCCTGCCTCACCTGCTGCTCCCCTCAGCAGTGTACTTTGTCAGTCGGCCGGTTCTACTCCCACTCTGCCTCTAGTGAATCCTTTCACTGCCCCTGTACCTCCGGCCTGTACCCTAATTCTGTATGCTTAAAAGTATAAATCTTTTAAAAATATATTATTTAATAAACTTAAAATAAACTAAGCAAGCACTTCTAGTCATATTTCTCTGAGCTATGTTAGTGATGCAGTCCCCTTCCCAGGAAATGGTTAAAAGGAAACAGGGAATGAGTCCAGGTTCCCTTTCAGTGTTTTTGTCAACTGATAACACAAATCCTCTTGAAACCTGCAGCTCATCCTGCTCATTATCTAAAGTGGAACAAAAACTGCCATTAGTGTTCCAAGGGAGGCTAGGGTGGGAGGTTTGAGGGAAGAGAAGCTTTATAATGTGGAACATTTAGTGCAGGCTGGAAAATGTCTGAAGTAAAGTTTTAAAAGAGAATCATAGTCAAAAATAGATTGTATATTTTCATAACATAAATTTTCTGGGTGAGATACAGATTTAAAGAAAGCAGTCGTCCTTGCTTCCTTCATGGTGTATCTTGTGTTTTGAATTATCTATCAGAGTCTGTCTATATGTGAGTAGCAGCCCTCTAAATGCTTTGCTCATAAGAAGATTTCTTTTAAAACAATAGTGAAAGTCATCAATTAGCAATGAAAAAAAAATGAAAGCCATTCCTCATCCAGCAGGGATGCCTTTTAATGCTTTCTTGTCAGACCCCTATGGCTCATGTGCTCTCTCAGTTACTCTAGGTCTCAGACGTGGAACGTTTCGTTCAAAAGGTCATCCCTACGTGGCATTTTCCGCCATTTATTTTTAGATGTTCTATCCTGAGTAAGTTTAACCAGCTAAAAGCCTGAGATCAGTAATATATTTTAGTGCTGCTGGAACTAGGGCTGGATTAAACACACACCTTCATGAATGTTTTCCACATAACATCTCTGCAGTTTCAACAGTAAGCTCAAAAATCATTTTTTAAGCCCTGAGATACACATAGCACTTTAAAAACTGAGAGTATCTTATGGTCTGATTCTTAAACTGATG
This sequence comes from Condylura cristata, assembly GCF_000260355.1. Taxonomy (NCBI): domain Eukaryota; kingdom Metazoa; phylum Chordata; class Mammalia; order Eulipotyphla; family Talpidae; genus Condylura; species Condylura cristata. The sequence goes on along the minus strand of NW_004567104.1, from coordinate 44,870,614 downwards.
ACCAAGGCATCACCTAATATGAGCATAATGCACTTCAACCCACAAAGAGTCAACAGCTCCCCAGCCAAGAGCACATGCATAGCCCAGAGCCATGCGCAGTCTAATCTAGACGCTAACCCACTCAGAGTAATTGCAGTCTGCAAGATGCGAGTTTGCACAAAGTCACCTTTCAAGTCACTGTTTGCCTTTCCCTTTATAGAGAAGGTGAAATATACTTCAAAATTTTAAATACATTCAAAGGTCTGGGGACTTATAACCACTCAGAACCTGTTAGAGGACAATGAGGGTTGGGAGGCTTAAGCCTGTAAGTCCCTCCAGGATTTGAGATCAGAGCTGAAGCAGGCTCAAGAAATCTGCAGCCATTGGTGACCCAATACTTAAGAGAATTGGTCAGCTAGCCTCCCTGTTATAACTTGAAGTTGTAAGATGACTGCCTGCCGGGATGATTTTATCAAGTCTGAATTATATCTAATGGCTTCATCACTAATATACTTCTTTGGCCTCTCAATATGGGTACATGGGGGGGGGGTGTAGGCATGTGTACATATGTATGATGGATTTGCAACATGTATATAAATAAGCAAAAGTTGGAAAGTGCTGAAAATCAGCACACTGAATATTAAATGCAATTAAATTCAGTAGATGTTTATATAATATATCCACATGTGCATTCCTTATAAGGTACCATGTCTGATGCCGGAACAGTGAGGCACAGTGATAATCTCTTAATGGTCTATTGATTTAAAAAATTTACAATAAGGGTTTACATATGTATTCAACATGTATTACTTAGACTGTGTCTTATCTCTATTTTTATGTGAAAGAAAAAGTGAAGAAAAGGAAAATAGAAAGTAAAAGAATGAGAGAAGGAAGGAGAAAGGAAAACTGGGGGAAGTCACACATGAAGAAAGAAGACTAAAAATATATATAAGAAGAAAGAATTAATATATGAGGTAGTCAAAGTGAGAGAGATACAGAATCAAAGAGAACAGACATGAAAAAGATAAGAGGCAGAAAGATATACAGGAAAAGACAATGTCAGGCAGGAGAAAGAAAAGAAAAGGATGATTCAACAATAAAGAAAATATGTTTTAGAAGATGACTTCAGCAAAGAAAAGAGGAAGAAGGGAGAGATTGGATATATAGAGATTGACTGAAATAGAGGGATTCAGAAACAACACAGTAGATTTTGAAAGTATTAAGTGCAGATAGATATTTGATATCCTGCTGTCTTTTGCATGGTGTTTTTAGAAGATATGATCAGTTCCCTTTGATGTTTGACTGAGCACAGTTCATGGTCCAGAAGATTGCCTCTGAGTTTGTAGCCATACTACTGCAGTAAAAAAGAGGAGAGATTTCTCCTGAGTTCCCAAACCACGCCTACTAAATTACACTTTTAAAAGTTCACACTTTCATACACCCTGCCTTCCAGAAAGGGTGGGTTATAAATTTGGGCTGAATTCCCTACCTTTAATTTAAGTAAGCTCATCAAAAGTTTCTTTGAATATGTACCTTTAATTTGGGGTTTCTCAGCTGCAGCACTGTCAACATTTCAGGGTAATTCTTTGTTGTGGTGAGCCTAGCATTGCAGTATTCAGCAGGGTTGGGGGCTTTTTTCTGCTAGATTTCAGTACTCTCCCCCACTCCAATCAAAATTGTCTCCAGACATTGCCAATTGTTATCAGTGGAAGAGCATCATTGTTCCAAAACATTAACATGAGTGAATAATAAAATCAGATAGCAAAAAGTAAGAAATAGATGTTTTCTGGGTAAGGTGAAATGCTGCAGAAATTTGATCCCATTTTTCCTCATTCTTTTTTTTTTTTTAAAGATTTATTTATGTATTCATACAGAACTGGGGTACAGGCCAGAGATGTGGAGGGTGAGAGGATTCACCAGGGATAGAGTGGGGAGCAGAACAGGCAGATCGACAAAGAACACTGCTGAGGGGAGCAGCGGGTGGGTCAGGAGAGGTCTGCCACGCCATGTGGTCACCTCCGGGGCAGGCGGGAATCGAACTCATGCGG
>NW_004567104.1:44794937-44868487 GCF_000260355.1 Condylura cristata | reverse complement strand
TATATATATAGAAACAGAACATTAACTTAGATCTATGCACCTATTCTACATAGCTGTGGGATAGTCTAGAGACCTCCCAGGGATCTCTGATCTAGTTAGAGTTTAGGCAGAGTCCCCAGGTAGGTTGACTCAGTCAGGATACTTGATTAGTTCAAATTTGGATTGAGGATTTTAACCACAGACCCAGACAGGCCAACAGGAATAGTGAATGACAGACTCTTTAGTGTCACAGTAAATGTGGGACAGCAGGGGAGTAGGGCTTTCTGGCACAGAGTCCTCCATTAGAGTGTCATTTTCCTCTCTCATGTCTTCTATTTGAAAATCCTCAGAGAACATTAACAAGCGCCTGGCTTTCCCCAACTGCAATTAGAATGCACGATTTCTAAATTAACCCCCTGGATATCAGCCACAGCTATTGAAACTCAAGCCAGGCAGGATATAGGGTCTGAGGATTCAAGTTGAACCCAAAAATGAACATCAACTCCCAGCAATCCTTGAACATGATCATAATCATGTCCTTTAGTTTTGCTATTTTAATTAGATACCACTATAACAAAGCATATTGACAGGATGTTGATCCATAATCTTTTCATGAGTAATTGCCTTTCATATGTCCAGTCTATGACATTCTTTTCTTTATACATAGATCTGTCATTTTAGTATGAAGAAAATAAACTTAATTATCCAAATGTTTTATCAATATTTACTGGGGGAGAAAAAAGAATTTTAACTTGTATAAAAGCTACATAATGTTCAAGCTATACCCAAAAGGTACAAATGAAAACTGATTAACTCTCTTTGTTTCCTCATCCTTTTCAAGTTCTTCATCTTTCATCAGCTTCTCAAGATTCTCATTATGAAGAGTTACTAGTTCTAAACCCATGATATATAATATTATATTAAGCATATTGTCTTTTATTGAAATCTATTCTAGAGATAAGTGACCTAACTCATTAATTTTGAGGATTGCTTTATATAAATTATGTGGATAAATAACTTCTTAAATCTCTGTATCAGTTGCTGATGTTGATTTTGATGTTACACACATAGCAACAATTAATATCTTTAAACATAAATCTTAGTGGACTTCTGTAAGTATATAGCAAAGTTATTTTCTAGTGATTTCAAACTCATAAGACTTCCTTGTATATGTTCAAAGGATAAATCTGCAGCATATAAAATATATTTTAATAAAGCTGTAAGTTAAAATTATATAATTATGCAATCATAAAAAGTATACAAATAATGTCTATATAAACAAGCAAATAGTTTTGTATGTAAAAGTGAATCACAACAAACTTTGAAATCTTTACCTACTTGAGCCTAGACTAATCCTGAGAGAAAAGTATATACTGCTGTAGCTACAGAAGAGGTCAGCCTATATTTCAGTATCTTAGAGACTTTTTTAGTATTTGAAGAGTATCTCTAGCTATATGCGTGCAGTCATCATATTTTCTAAACCAATATTCAGAGACCAGATGCAACTGGTACATGTTTACTTATAATCAGTCTTGCAATCAGACAAAACTTGATGGCAGGTCTGGGAAGCTCAGATGTGAAGTTTTGACACAAGACAGATATTCTGAAAGCTAGTGTTACACTAGAAGTTAGTAACAACAAAAAACACTTCAAACTGACACTAAATTACTTACTAAATATCTATTTGGAAATTCTATTTATCTCTTTCACTTAGATCCTTCACTTAGAAGGGTCATTTGAGATACAGAAATGTTACAACAAAAATTGTCTCAGTAGTCAAACTCAAAGAAGCTAAACATCAAAGTTAAAGCATATATACCCCTCATAGGTTATTTTACAAGGAATATTAAAGAAGATTCTTTAACTTTTATCATGAGTCTTTCACAGTCATCTGATTTACATAAAATCAAATTTGGAAACTCAAAAGAAAAGAATAATTATATACAATTACTTTGCTTGGAATATGGTTCCTACTAAATAGACTTCCAATTTTTTTCTCCCCCCATTATCAACCTGAAATGAAAAAGAAAAGTCCTCCACATTAAGTTCTTGTGTAAGTAAATGTATAATTTGGGAATAAAGGGGGATCTTTCATGACTGGCTTTCCACTGATGATGAGACTTTGTTATGTTGTACAATGACAGAAAATGAAAATCAGTGCATGTGTTGTTACTCTTTCTGTTACTCTGTTATCTCTTTCTGTTTGTTACTCTTTCTGTTACATGATTACATAAAAATGGGTTTTTGCCTTAGACTTCAATAGTCATACATTTTTTATACCATTAAAAAATCCTCTGAATCACAGGAGACAAATCTACTTTGTTCTTTATAGGAACTAGAAGAAAATGATAAAAACTCACAAGGCAAGTTGGCTGTTGTTACAATTTTAAAAGAAAATGTAAAAATATACTGAAATGCAAGGTGTTATCAAGTAAAGATTATATACACATGGATGTAATTTTAGGGCTTTGCTTTAAAACGCCAGAGTTAAAATAGATCAGATATACACATACACATCAGAAAGAGAGACAGAGAATTGATTTTATTCTGACTTTATTAAATGGGGTTGGGCGTGGAGGGAGGAGTAGAACAGGCCTAATATTCCAGATTATGTTTGTAAAAAATTATTTCACCACCTATAAACCAATATAACTCACTTAATGCCCCCTATAATTCATATGAAAATTAAAATTATACCTTTCATCTCATTTCAATGGATTGAGTCAATAACCTACTCTTTACTTTTTAGAAAATGAAAAACTATACTTAAATGGAGTTCTCTGGTTTCAGATATCCACTCTCGCCTTTTGAGCTTTAATTCCTACTAAAATAGTAATATTTGGAAGTTGAAGAGTGAACAGAAATTCTACAACAAAGCCAGAAAAGTAACATTCAAAATATAAAATCTGCTCATAGGAAAATGCACTATTGATAATTTAGAAAATCAGACAATATAACTTCCCACTTTTCTCACTCATGAATAAGCAATGAGAAAATATAGAAGTAAACTATGGGGGTGGGGTATGAAGGCAATAGTAGGCTCAAAAATCTTTTTCTTGTGATAAGTGAGACAAAAGAATGTTTCCCTAATCCTGGACATTTATGAGGATGAAGCAAAATCCAAGAAAAATCCTGGCCTTACAGTTATATCCAGAAAGAGAATGAAAGAGAAATTAATTTTATACCCTCTCTTTTCTAGTCACCTTGACTGCGAGATGGACTTTCTTTTCTAAGAAAATTCTAAGAATTTCATCTTTCAGCTGTTCCATGATTGAAGCATGCTATCTAGTCTGATTTTATTACAGTCACTAGTAGATCTATCTAGAAGAAATATATTTTTTCCAATTTGCACTAGTCACAAATTTAAAAATATATAAATATTTGAAGTTATATATACACACATATAAACTTATTTTTTTCCAATTTGCACTAGTCACAAATTTAAAAATATATAAATACTTGAATTTATATATAAGTATATATAAATATATACACATATATAGGGAGGCCTATATAGACAATATAGCCTGTCGATGTTGGACAAGGCTATCCTTGCAAAGATAGCACCGTTAGAAAACACAGTGAGAATGGAATTGATATGCACACAAACTATGTCATATAAAAGTTATTAATGCTAGTTTCTTCATTGCTAGGATTGTCAATTGTGGGAAGTGTCTACTAAGAACTATCAGTTAAGCTCTACCAGATTTTGAAAGAAAAGTAATAAGTAAAATTTGTAAAGGACTTTATTTTGCCAAGCAATTATAGCCTAGTTCTTTCTTTCATTATCATACAGTCATGTTATTTTCCCTTAGCTCTACATAAAGAAATGATGAAGTGATGTGATTGACTTGAGGTCATACAACTATAATAATGGTTCTATCCATGATTCCAACCCAGGACTTTTAATTCCAAATGTTATGTTGCTAAGGTCTTTGGGGAAAAAATGACTTTGTGTTTTAAACTTTAGCTTTTTTGTTATGTAGTTATACACTGTGTTGCTCACGTTGTACAACAGACAATAACAATTGGTTAGAAAAGTTTACTAAGCAATTACTTGAATGACTTTTAAATTCAGTCTCAAACGGAAGATTACACCTGTGGATCTAGTCTTAATTACCATTCCTGAATTCCCAGTAAATGAAATAGAATCATCATCTCACAAACTGAGACAAAAGAAGCTGATTTTCCTTTGTGTTGAGTGAGGAGCAATTATTTGCTACTTTTTTCATGAAGTCGAATTTCAAATAATAATCAAAATGAGAGGATAATACCTATTATAATAATGTTGAGTCATCCAAGACCTCAGGAAAAGTCTATACTATAATTCCATTTTGTCTTTTGAGTTATTTATTTTGGACCTTGATGTTATTTTTCTATGGGACACTTTCCACAAGATGAAACCCAAGCAAATCATAGCCCTTAACAATTGGGAACATTATAAATAATAAATGAGGATCGTGAAGCACTTAACTGAGTGCTAAGTAATGTTTTTGATTTTTTTAAGAGGAAGAAAATGTTCATATGGGAATTAAAGGTGATTTCCTTTTAGCACCATGTAGTGATTCCCAAGGTAGTGAAAAAGATAACCTAATATTTTTAGTGAAATGAAGAGTTTAGTTTAGAGCAAGATAGGCTTCCACTCTAATGACATATCACAACTTAATCAAAAATAACTAAGAGCACAAAATAATTTATATTCAAGCCGAAGGAGTCAAAAATGAGAGCACTGAGGCAGCTCTCCTGCCAGACTGTGACTTTGAAGCTATTTCTGTTCATCACCCTTTTCCTTTTGCAAAACAAGAGCCACAGCTTACCTCCTAAGGCCACCTTCTTGTCTATGCAGGCACTTCTTTTACAACCTTTGCCCTTTCTGTGTGGCTCTCTCTGCCTGCTTGTCTGGACAAGTGTTCTTTTCTTTCCTTTTTGTATAATACACCTGCCCTTTTGGATACAAATAAATAAATACACTAACAATCACAGGTCAAGTATGAGACAAAATACTTCTCTAAAATAATGAAACTTTTGAAACACAGACGAGAAACCATGTCATTCACACAATATAGGATGAGAAACTTTTTACTAGACAGGGAGAAAATCATATTTGTTTATTATTTATTTATTTCTGTGTACAGAATTGGGGTACAGGCCAGAAGTGCAGAGGTGGTGAGAAGATTCAAAGAGACAGAGTGGAGAACAAAACAAATATATAGACAAAGTACACTGATGATGGGAGCAGCAGCGAGAGAGGAGTAGAGAGGTCTGCTGCACCATGTGGGCCACCTCCAGCTGGTCCCTGATGGTACTTGGACTGAAACAGCTGAGGGTAGCTTTAACCCATTGCACTTTCTAGTTAACTGATATATGACTAGTTCAAAGCATAAAAACATTTAGGAATGAAAAGGGTTTTAAGAAGTATCTAATTTATTATGGATCAAAAACTTGTGAATTTGTAAATTGACTCTTAATGTACATAACTAGTAATTCTTGCATATTACTTCAAGATATTCACATCACTTAGTAAAGTTTATTGGAGGACCCTCTAGACATACAGATCCTTACTTTAGAACCCGTATTTTCCTCCCCAAACTACCCTCTCCAGATAATTAGTGAAAATGACTCAAAAAGCACTTGGGTGAGGAATCGATATAGGCAGGAAAATTAACAAGGCAAAAAGTGTTCCCAGCACTTGCAGATTCAGCATATTAAGTAATTGAAAAGTACAGTTGCAAGCCACCATTGCCTGGGGGGTGCTTAGAAGTGTTACCCAAGTAGTGGCAAGGTACTACAGAGTGGAGAACTGCTTTTATCTCAGGTACATTGCCACAAGAGTGACACTTCACAGCAGATACACATGCACACAAATAAGTTTCTAGTAAAAACTTTGATCCTAGAAGCTGAAAGATTCACCTCAAAGCATTTAGATGCAGAGCACTCAGATTTGAATGACAACTGTAATATCACAGGTATGGCTGAAATTAACAAAGATTGAAATACATACAAAGGTTTCAGTAGTAAGGGGCCTGCAAGCCAGAATAGATATATCATTATTGATAAGATATCATAAGAAATTAATAAACCAGAGAAGAATCTAAAGAAGATAAAAAACAACTAACTAGGTACTAAACACACAAATAAATACCATCTCATTTAAAGAGTTAGAAACTGCTACCAGAATCTACCATATAGTCTTGAGAATTCATTGAATATTGTATATTATATAATTTATTATATAGGCACAATATATTTTATATAGGTTTCATTCAAAATTAAACTCCGTAATTTTCAGAAATCCTTCTATCATGATTTATGATAGACAGAGCCCCTCAGAATATTGCTTTAACTAGCTATTCCCTTAATTAATATCTAGATAATATTTCCTAAATTATTTCTTCATTAAAGTAAATTAGTTTAGATCATTCACCACATATAAGTCTTTACTTCTAAATCTTTTAAAATATAATATCAAAAGTTCATAACACTAACATTGAAAGCATATAATAATTAACTAGAAAATTCAAAGACAACTTAAAAGGATCATTTGTAATCTACATATTATTAACCTTTACTTTTAAAAGCCTAGTTTACATTACCTACTGAATGATTCCTTCTAAATGCAATAGAAAAAAATGGATATGGGCGGAAGAGGAATGAGAAGTAATAAGAATACAAGATAAACTTGACTTAGAAAAGTGAAACATCATAAAACTCCATTATCTAGAATGCTTTTACTTTACATTTTATCAAGTACTCTGATCTTTTGTTCCCTATTCATGAATTTTGTATAAATAGAGTCATTATTGGGCTCTGGTCCATTTGAAACATAACATCTATACATATATTCTTTAGCATTGTTGAATTCTTCCATAATCTTCTATAAGCATGCATTAATGATTTTAACAAATTATAATAGATCTGAGAATAAAAATTAATAGTAAGCTCAGTTCACGAAATGGTATTTCAGTAACAGAATGATAATTGTATCATTGTTGCCTTTTGTTCAGCTTTATTGTGATCGAGAGTGGTGTTTTCTTCCTGTCTAGCATCATTGCCTCCAAATACTTAATAGGAAGTCTATTAGTTCCTCTCTTCAAAAAAACATCTAATATATTTTGAAATAAATTTTGATCTTCATTCACCTACAAATCCCTAAATCATGGTAGATTTGTAAACATATTTTCCCAATAAGAATATTTTCTCTGTCTGTTAAATATTTGGCATGTGATCTCAATCAGAGTTACTTCAGGACTTTTTGATCAAAGGTATCAAGGAGATGTTCTTTTGCTTAAGCTAATTTGAGTTGATAACAATTCAGACACTTCAGTAATAATTCAGTGAAAGCTTCTCTCTACATAAAACTTCTTTGGGTGGTATATGGAGTTGAAGAGACTTGAAAAGATTGTTTTGATTTATACAGAAACTCTTAATATAGTTTATTCTCTTTTCCAAGAGTTGGCACATATTTGCAAGCTGATTAGAGAAAAGAGTAGTCTGTATTTATAGAATTTTTGTTTATAAGATTCATTATTCTGAGCCACAACCAAAAAATAAAAGGACTAAAACATCCTTACCTGCATGTGTTTAAAATGAGGCATATATGAGTTCCAACGGATAGCTGAGACAAGAATGTGTCAGTCTGAGAGATGTAATTATAAATGCTAGCCTTTGTTGGAAGTACTAAAGTGTTTTCTATAAATCTGAAAAAACTGATAATCTTGCAATTTTAAATAATCATAAAGTTTTAAAACCTAAAAAACAGAATACTCAAAAAATGTAAATAAAATAAGTATGACTAATACCGTCAGAGTAATGGGCAAAATATACTTCTCTGAATTCAGCAATTCAATATGGGTACAAAAATTCGTGATGACACACAGTCCAGAATGACAAAACAAAAGGTGTCTTCTAAAATCTCAGATAATTAGTTATGGACTTTACATTGGCTTGGATTTTCTTAACAAAATCCAGCCTATTCTTTATTGACAGATACAGAAGCATTTTTCATTTTTCATTTTGGAATGAACAGTCAAATGCTGCCAGATCAAGCAACTGAATAGATGAGCTTCCTCAGGAAGAAATTATGGAGAGCTGCCACCATCTCAGAATTGATGCTCAGAAATCAGTGAGCATAAGTCAATTTGATTAAGAAGTTCTTTCTGATCATAAAGTCTTCCTCTGTGACCCAGTGGTGTTTCCAAACACAGAGTAGGCATTTTCAGATTAAAAGGAGAACAATCATTGTTTCAGTTTCTGAAACTTTTTAATCAAACAAAATAAATGATTTATTGGCAAAGGTAATAAAGGTAATGGTATGGAACCAAAACAAAAATCATCTAAGTATGCATAAATACATAACCTTCAAAATGTTTAAGAAGCTCAATATTAATAATCTTACTCAGTTTAATGTGTTTTAAGAAACTTCAATACAAACTTGAACATCATTTTATCCAGAAGAAAAACATATCTCATGCAGTGCTTTCTGTATTAACCTAGTAGGAAGACGAAACATGTTACTCTGATTCTTTTACCCAAATAAAGATGGGACAAAATGATAATTAAAATAATATTAACCCTGCTCAGAATTCAGTGCTCACACAGCAACAGTCTCACTTTACCATTGATTTGCAAACTTTATTTTTTTAAAGATGCATTTATTTATTTATTTATGCATAGAAGAACTGGGTGTAGGTCAGAGGTACAGGGGGTGGAGTGGGGGTGTTGGAGGAGCTGGGGATAAGAGGATTCACTAGACAGTGAGGAGCACTAAAGGAAAAAGAAAAAGACAGAAGAGGTCTGCTGTGCCAGATGGGGTCACCTCCCTGGCCAAGGCCCAAACTCAGATCTTTGAAGTGATAATGCTGAGATTTGACAACTAGGCCACCAGGGAGGCCCTTACCATTAGTTTTCAAGAATCACCCAGAAGTGTATTGCTTCTAAAACAAAAATAAAGGCTTATAAAGATATATAAATGAATAGATATTTATGAGTTTTTTAATACTTTTATTCATATAATAATACATAATAAATTTAATATTACTAGCTTATCCAAAAAAATATCTCATGAGTTTTGGGTAATCCAGAGGCCTATCCTCTATAGTAGTTCTCAACTGCAGCAGCATATTAGAAACATCTAGAGAATTTTGTAAGATTTGGGATTCCTAAGACTTGCCACTACCTCCATTATGAGAAGCAGTGTGAAACCTAAGCATTTGTATTTTTTTTAAAGATAATTTCAACATGCCAGCAAAATTCCAAAGCAATGCCTAGTGAGTGAGTGAAAAAATGAATGACTCAATAAAAATAAAGCAATATAGTACCTCAGAACCATTCTCAATAAAGCTTCTTGGCTCTAAAATCATACATCACTTCACACAACTCTATTTAGACATGACACTATTACTCCCTCATACTCCTCTGCATCATAACAGACATAGGACTACTGTCTTCTAAATGCTTCAGAAAATATTTAGCTTGCCCTAAAGATATGGGATTTGGAATTTTAGTTTAAGAAATTAAAGAGAACATAATTTTGTTTCAGGAAGGGAATATATGTTTTAAATGAAAAACAATCATCTTCCTTTTTAAATTATAAAATTATTGAATGCAGCAACCATAGCTTATTTGCACATAATAGACACTTAATAATATAGTTGAAGTTAAGAAATAAAGCAATCAAATATTTCAAAAGGAAAACCATCAGGTGAATCTAAATTAGAAATAAAATATATGTATGGAAATTAAAATATGCAAAAGTTGGGCCTTCCTAGTGTCCTAAGGGATTAAGTCTCTATGTTCTTCTTTCTAGGATCTCAGTTTGATCCCCAGCCAAAATCATAAGTGGCTCAGCAGACCCCTCCTATTTCACCCACTGCTCCCCTTAGCAGTATATTTCAGTAGATGCCAATGTTCTACTCCCCAATCTGTCTCTAGTCAATCTTCTCATCCCTACCTCACCACCTCTGGCCTAAACCCCAGTTCTTCTATGCATAAATAAATAAATATGTTTAAAAATAAATAAATAAATACAATATGCTAAAGTTGATTACATTTTAGAATATACTGTATATACAAATATATGCTTATTTACATAAAAATATTATGTAATGTCTTAGAAAAGAACATAATGTCAAAAAGAAATTTCATCATTAAGCCACAATATTGCCTTGGTATTTTTTTCTCTCTTAGATGGTAAGGCCTTTCACTTTATTTTTTCAGTCACCAAATATGTTCTCATAGTTTATATTATCTTATGTATTGCAAGTCACCAAAATATGCCCTGATCAGCTACCTCCATCCATCTTAACTTTCCTCTGGAAACTTGGGATAATATTTTGTCATTCCTGTCAACTATGTATACAGAAGCAGCCCAATTTTATGAAACATGCTCACCCCTCAGGACTGTAGCTGTTTGTGAAAATGTTCAAGGATTGCACAATATATTCAACTGCAAACCTGTGTCAGACGAACATGTTTTTGTAATTACTAAATCTCTTTACAGAAACATATATATGCACAAAAATGTATGTATGTGAATATATAGATACACGTTTACAATATATATCGTTTTAGTTTAGAACTTTGAGATAGTCCAAAGAATCATATAAACTAGAAAAAGTTCCCTAGTGATGAAGTAAAATATGTGGAACACTAACAGCAATTAGATGATACATTACTTTTCTTCGTTTGTATATACATTGTGAAACTTAAATTTTACTTTCCTTCGTTTGTAAATTCTTAACAAAAAAGTCCCACAGATATACACAGAAAAAAAGTAAGATTTAAACCCAAAAATAAAATTTTAAAGTTTTAAATCTCCCTATGATTCTCTGCTAATATGAAACATATTAGCCAATGTTATACAGATGTGAGGCAGTGGAATAAAAGTAGTTATTTGTCCTTCCCTGATACTTTTATATGCAGATTTCCTGGATACATCTGTTTTATATGAAAATTGTTAACTATATTATAAGAGCAAACAAGTCTTTCCCATAACACAGTAAGACCCTTCGCTAATGAATTTGTTTGAAGGTGTGTGTGTGCGTTCAAACTTTTTATTATCATATTTGAAGTATGAAACTTTGCTATGAAATCTAAGAAAGAGGACATGATATCCAGTGAAGGTAGACATCCTCCAGAAGTTAGAAGTGACCTCAAACTGGAAGCATGAAAGGAAATGAGGACTTAACTCTTAGAACTACAAGAAAATAAATTAGCCAACACTTTTTTTTAATCTAAAGATTTTTTTCATTTATGCATACAGAACTGGGGTACAAGCCAGAGGTGCAGGGGCGGTGAGAGGAGTCACCAGAAACAGAGAGGGGAGCAGAACAGGCAGTGATGAAGTACACTGCTGAGGGGAGCAGCGGGTAGGGCAGGAGAGGTCTGCCGCGCCATGTGAATCACCTCCCTCCATGTGAATCACCTCCCGTGCTAGGGATAGAACCTGCACTGAAGCAGCTGCAGTTAGCTTGCAGTGCTGCATCCGTTGTGCCACCAAGAAGGGCCAATTCGCCAACACTTCGAGTGAGCAAGGAATGAATTTTCTTTCTCGACTTCCAGACAGAACACAGAAAAATACAATGATATTAGCACAGAAGGGTAGATGTCAGATTTCTGTTACAAATAACTAGGATGATACACTGGGATCATTTTATGGATCATTTTATAGTAGAATTCTGTGCTGATGTTTATTTTCATTACTTACATTCAAAAAAATAATGTTTTGAGCCCCTTATAGTTTCAATAGCTTCTAATATTTTTCTTCATCATTGTTTTTATAATTTTGATTTTTATATACATAGGTGGTATTTTCTTTTAGTTTATGATGCCTGATTTTAAGTCAGCTTCTTCAGTTCATCGGTTCATGTTTTTCACTAAATTTGCTGGATTATAATTCCAAGATCCCAAGCACTTTCCTGGGGCATTACCGAAGGAGAAGCCTGGGGCCTAGACAGTGTCCTGTGACATAACTGATATCCCAAAACTTTCATTAGTATTTAAATTAAACAGAACAGATTCCCCCGCAGGGATTAGCTGCACTGGATTATATATATGGACTTTATAGATAGATTATTTTTAAAAGATTTCTTTATTTATGCATATAGGAATTGGGGTATAGGCCAGAGGTGCAAGGATTTGGAGTGTGAGAAGATTCACCAGAGACAGAATGGGGAGCAGAACTGGCAGGATGACTGAACTACACTGCTGATGCAGTAGCAGGCAAGACAAGAGGCAGAGTTGAAGTGTCCAGTTGCCTCTTCTCCATGATGTCTCTCATACTTCCTTGTTTATTGGGGACTACTTTCCCGATGTCTTAGGTAAATAAATAGGATTTAACCTTCATATGCTATTCATACTGTCACAACTGGCTTTTCCTCTGTGAAAAATAATGAAAGGTGAATAGAAATCATTGGGATTTCTCCCACATTCTTCAGATCACTTCCTTTCTTTTTTAATTCCTTTCGTCAAGAGATGGAGTTTTCCCTCAGGGTTTTAGTATATATGTGCTGATACTCCCACTCCTCCTGTCTGCTAGGAGTGCAGCTTCAGAAATAGGGGGATGACTCAGGTCAGGGCCAGGAGAATAAATAGAAAAATATATGTGGAAATTGCATACACAGAGACATTTTCTATCCCATGGAAGTCCACATCCTAATTCTCTAGGTTGAAAACCAGATTTTCCTTGAGACCTTTGTACTCACATGCACTGTAGAACTCCATGGTCTAGGCTGTGTACAACCTTAGCCAGGAGCTATGGGAAAGGAAAAGATAATAATAAGGAGGAATATGACCACTGGAATTGACACTTTGGAGGGTTTTATTTCCCTCCTGGATCTGTCTGCTATTTACTTTTTGGAGTTATCAGAGAGTGTCTTTAAGCATTCTGCCAAGGATTCCAGTTGTTCTTAATGGAAGAACTAGAGTGGAATTGGTTGATCCCTAAGCAAAAACTAGAAATTCCATTTTAAGTGATTAGCCTAGCTTATATTCTTTCTCCCATTTGACTACTCTAAAATTACAAATGATCTATTTCTTGCTTTAAGAATCATTTTTATTTGTAACAGAATGGATTTCATTTCTTGACTCCTTAGTGTATATCACATAGTCATTTCCAATTTTTAATGATCTTAAAACGAGCGATTTGTCTTTGCTTTCTAAAGCTGTTTAAGGAGAAAACTTGATTAACTAAATAATCCCTTTAGAACTTTTTAAGTTTGTTAATATGTTAATTTGCATTATGAATTTTGATAAAGGTGAGATAAAACATTGTATTCCTCCAAAATATTTAATCTGTTACATTTTTCCAAAATAAAAAATGACACTCTTCGAAATAGAATTTGGGAAACATTCTAAGCACTTGCTCTAACTCTTTATAACATACTACTCATGTTATTCTCTCTAACTTCTATCCTTCTATACATATTAAATGCTATTCTAGGACCTCTACAGGGTGTACTTTTTGTAGATTGTAAGAGCTATTCTGGACTTTTACTAAAATGACTTTGCTTTTAAAACCATTAAACATATGTTGTCACCTAACACTGCAAAGTACTCTGAATACAATTTCAAGAAAGAATGCATAGAATGGCTTAGTTTTAAACATAGCATGTGAATGCTGTCACTAACTCAGATAGAGGTAAACATAGTTACTAACTTTTATAGAAATACCTAGCCTGAATATTAAAGGAGAAAATATTAGAGCATAATAGCATTGGCTTTATCTTCTTGAATGAGTTAATAATGATAGGATTAGGTGATTGATGAATACCAAGGATATACATGAAAAAATATTGATGTCAACTGTAACATAGAGAGAAGATAGCAATAATCATTATCATTATGTAAAAAAACTGCATATATAAATCTTTCTGATATGTGCACATAACAGAAGTCTGTGGCTGTTTCCAGAGTATCTAGTCTCCATTTTTGGAGAATTCCTACTATATGTTTGGAAAATCCTATGATTTCAGAGATGGAAGAATGTGCTTAGATAATGCAATGATTACATTTCATATGCCTAGACCCCAGATTATTTTAGATGCAGTCATATAACTTAAAATGACTCAATAATATTTAATGATAGGATTAATTGTAGAAATACTAGAAACAAAAGTAATGTCTTTGCTTTAGACTATATATTCTACAGATGTGAGGCAGTGGAACAAATGTAGCTATTTGTCCTTCCCTGAATACATAAAGTCAACACAAAAAGAATGTCAGGACCCAGAAAAAAAGTCAGAGAAATACAGCCTACCTATGATGAAGTCGTGCCTAAAACTGTACCACCATTCATTTTCAAAAAAAAAAAGTTGTATTTATTATGTGCTATGACACGACAAATTGTCCTAAAATTTAATGTTTAAAATGACAAGTATTTATCTCTTATGTTTCTGTAGGTCAGAAATTCAGTAAGAATGCCATGTTCTACTTTATTCCATAATTAGTGATCCTCAGCTGAAATACTTAAAGGCTTAAAACCTGTGGGTTAGAGTTACTTGAGGCTCATTCAGTAACATAAGTAGAAACTGATGATGACGGCCAGTCAGGGAGCTAGCTGGGGCTTTTGGCTAGAACACCTATACACAACCTCCCCATGTGTATAGCTTCTTCCATTTATCTTTTTTTTTTTTTAAAGATTTATTTATTTGTGCATACAGAACTGGGGTACAGGCCAGAGGCTCAGGGGCAGTGAGAGGCTTCACCAGAGACAGAATGGGGAACAGAACAGGCAGATCAACAAAGTACACTGCTAAGGGGGGCAGCGGGCGGGTCAGGAGAGGTCTGCCATGCCGTGTGGTCACCTCCGGGGCAGGCAGGAATCGAACTCATGCGGAAGCGGCTTTAGATTCTCAATGCTGTGCTTTAAAACCCTCTGCGCCACCAGGAAGGGCCCCCATTTATCATTTTTCTGAAATCTTTCAAGCAAGCCAGAGGTTGGAAATTCAAGCAGGTTATAGTTGTGGTTACATTTCAGAAGAAAAGAAAACAGAAGAAAAGAAGAGAGACAGTGAAAGACAGGAATGGTATGCAGCAAAAAGGACAGACTGAGAGACAGAGACAGAAGTTTGTTTGCAATTCATTTATGATGTAACCTTGAAATACAGACCAGATAGGCTCTTGCTTCATTTTATTGGTTATGTTAGATATGCACTCCCTTTCAAGGAGAAAGAACATAAACCTGTTCCTCTCCATGGAAATGTGTCAATATTACACTACAACAAAGAGCATTTAATGTAAAGTGTGTATTACTAAGGACGACTTTCGTTAACTAACCTACCACACAACCCATGAATATTCATTTATTGTGTGAGTCGGTTTGAGTTAAAATATCTCTTGCAACTTAAGTACACAATTCACCTCACATTTATATATGACATTTTATTTAAAATGAACAATATCTATGAAAAGGATGTATTTTTAGAATGGGTATCTGTCAGGATTCCCCAGAGAAACAGAACTATTAAGAAAATAAGACAAATGTTATAGATAGATAGATAGATAGATAGATAGATAGATAGATAGATAGATAGATAGATAGATAGATAGATGGATGGATAGATAGATAGATAGACAGATAGATAGATTTATAGAGGGTTTAAGAAATTGACTCATGATTGTGCAGGTTGGCAAGTCTAAACTCAGTAGAGGAGGGCAACATGCTAGAAACCCAGACAAAAATGACACTGGGGTCTTTAGATTGAAATCTATACAGTAGACCAATAATCTGGAAACTCAGATAAGAGTTGCTATTTTATCATTTTTCTGAAATCTTTCAGGCAGGCCAGAGGTTGGAAATTCAAGCAGGTTATAACTTCAACTTTTGCTCTGAAGTTATCAACTGGTTGGAAAAACCCACCCATGTCGATGTTACTTAAAGTCAACTGGCTAAACATGCTAGCAACATTTGTAAAATATTTCACAGCAAGATCTGGAATAGATTTTACGAAAATAACTGGGAACCACAGTCTAGCCACGTTACACGTTTTAACCACTATAGTCCACCCATTGTCAAGTTGGCATTTACATACATCTCCAAAATCCACGTATACCCCATTGAAGACAACAGTGAGTTATAAGTTTCCTAATGTGATAGATCTATTCTGTGTACATAAACCCTTTCCCTGAAGAGGACACAAAGTCCTTGGTGGCAGGGGAGGGGGGTTGTTGGTTTATGCTCATCTTTGATATCCTGTTGCTCAAACACTATGATGTGAAGTTAATCATTCCTAAATACTGTAATAAAAAGTTCACACATCCACCATTATATGAAAAAAGGATAAGAGAAGGAACAAAACATATTTACTAACCACACATTCAAATATACTTGTAACAAAATGGGAAACAATACTAGTAACAATTACATGATTCATTTCTGCAACTAGTCATGTAGTCATAGGTATTGTTAATAACTTTCTTCTACTACCCATTTCATATCCCCTTTACCCTCAGCAAGTAGCTCATCTGGTTGTAATTCTTTGTCTGGTGTGATAAGCCAAACACTCATTCCTTAAGGGTCTGAGCCATTTGTAGACGTGCCTAAATTGTGTTGTTGTATTCCATTAACTTCCATCAAAATGCATGGTGTAGTGCTGGGAGGAGTCATTAGTTGTCTCCTATATTCCAGACACAGCATCCTTCTCTGCATTGGATAGTAGCAATCCAGTTTGCATTTGGTACCCTGGGCGGTATATTAACTCCTTCCTTTAGCTATTGATTCAGAGGTGTAAAGAGCCTAAGGGAGCAAGTGGCAGTTTCAACCTCTAATTCAATGAAGTTTTGTGTTGTCCCCTTGCAGAAGTTATCTTCTCTTTGGAACTAATTCCTGTAGGTCAACAGACCATAGGGTAAGAGCGAGAAGCAAAATTATCTGGATTGCTAGATGCAAGAGTTCCTCTTCCACTTCTTTTGTTTCTTTTTTTTTTTAAGATTTATTTACTTATGCATACAGAACTAGGGTACAGGCCAGACCTTCATGGGCAGTGATAGGATTCACTAGAGACAGAACAGGCAGATGAACGAATTACACTGCTGAGGGGAGTAGGGGGTGGGTCGGAAGAGGTCTGCTGCACCTTGTGGATCACTTCTGGGGCAGGGATCCAACTCGAACGGAAGCAGCTGCAGCCAGCTTGCAGTGCTGACTCCTAACCCGCTGCTGCCACCAGGGAGGGCCCTCTTCTCCTATTTTTACTTCTTGATTCCTGAATCTTGGAATCCTGCCTATGGGATAGATAATACCACCTAGTGTGGGCTGGTTTAGAACATATACCCATTTTGAAAATAGCCTAAGAATGAGAAACATATGCTTAAGAACCTTGTCCAGGGTTACAAGATCTGAGGCAAGCTTTCCGATAGACATATGGTTTGATAATTCACTGTGGAAGACGAGTCTGAACCTTTTTAAAAGTCTTTTCATCATTGTGGCTAAATCCAGATTTGGCTTTGCTTATTCAATGAGCTGCTTGACACTTTGGGAAATTCTCCATCGATCTCTCTAGGTCCACTTCCTTCCCTTCTCTATCCAACTCCATATTCTACATTAAGTACTGACTTTATTAAGCATCAAGTGGAGTTGCCCTCTAGTTTCTGGTTGTATATGGCCAGAAGAGATAAGCCAGAGCATATTTATTTTTCAGCCCTTTCATAGATGGTCTGCAATGTGTTCATGGCTATTTACCAGCCAGGAACACCTTATGTCATTTAGGGGAGAACTGTTTGTTGAACAGATAAATTAGAGATATATCTTCCTTACCTCTGAGGGTTTTTCTAGCTTCATCATCTGTGAACTTACATGTGCTGTCACTTTACCATTATATCCCGCACAATATCATTTGTGTCAAAACAAATTATTTTATGCTGGAAGAATTGTAACAATGGGCTTAGGCCTAAATTACCATCTGCCTTAGCCTATGGCCATCTGTAGGCTCCTTTTACTACACATCTGAGTAGCATCCTGCAAGGTATAAACCACCCGTAAGGTATATATGCTTTTAGCATTTAGGTAAAATGTTTAATCAGTAGCTGTTGCCATAAATATTGTAAAAATTAGCCATAGTTAAATGACATCAAGTAATTCATAGATTTATGCTTTGATTCTGAAATGTGACTTTGGTGAATTGCCGTATTTTTTGTGCTTAAAAGAAGCTAGGGAACACAGTTATTGTTATTTTAATTGTGAGTCAAAACTGAAAACTTATTTTGTGCTCCTCACTAAGCCAACAGAGAGAAAAAGAAACCATTCTACTTACTGGGTGATCAGCTTCAATTACAAATGGGAAATTGGCTTACTGCCTCACAATGAGAGCAAGTATATCTATGGCTAGAATTTAAGGAGTCACTGGGCACCATTTAGTAAGAGAGTTCTTTCTCAATAACCTTGTTCAACAGAAAAAAATCCAATAAAGATAATACCCCTAAGTATTCATATCTGGAATTTGTATCATTCAGAATGATAAAAAAAAATCTCAAAGTGCTGGCAGATAATAAGGGGATTGTGCTACTTTATATGAAGCACACTATTGATAGTTAATGACTTATGTGTCTGCGGCAAAGTGTCATTGAATTAACATCTACATAGTCAGACAAGGTTTTCATTCAAAGCATCAAGAATGAATGTTAATGTGATGATAAAGGGGAGGAGTATGGATTGTGGCTTTAGGTGGACATAGTTACCCCATCAGGATTTCAATTGGGCCTTTCAAAGCAGTCTTTATCTCTGTGATGCCTACAGATTAGGTAAGAGTAACAAATGTTGTAATTACAAAAAAAAAAAAAAAAGAATGAATGAATGTGAAGAACAAGAACTAAATTCATAAGGCCATTCTACCTGCCAGATTCAGACTCTATTCTTCTTTACCCTACATTTGCAGAAAATATTCCCTCATCTGTTAAGTCACAGTTCTTTTCTGGCAGCCCCCTCCCTACATTCTAATAACCACTGCTTTCTTTGACATTCCCACATGAGAATAGCCATGTCTTCCTACTGTTAGTTTCCCTAATCCTGTCCACAAAATTAAGTTACCCTTAATTCTGTAAATTGTGCTTTAATTACTTCTCTTCAGTCACCCTTTAAAAAGAACATCTTTCCAGGAAGTAACCTGTATTCTAAGAAAGCCTTTCTATTTATACTACTAATGTGGTATGCCATATTCACACATTTAAAGACTACAGCTATATGAACGTGTTTACATGGTCATTCTGCCCAAATACTCTGGAGAGTGCCTGATCTACAGAAGGTAAAATTTGACTACAGACAGTATTGTCACTACTGTAGGGCTTACATTATTCATATTCCCAGTAAGAAAAGTCAAAAGAATTTAAGGGAGATCATACTTAGACTTATGATACATACAAATTAGAAAGTTAAAAATTTGTAACTTAAAACCCCACTTACTCAATCATACCCCCATTACTCAAATCATATAAGATAAACAACAAATTTCTAAGATAAGTAGCAACTTAAATATTTAACATGTATGACTAAGGGAAGTTGAAAAATTACCAGAAGTTTAAAGCTAATAAAAAATCTTTCGGCTCTCCCTGGTGGTGCAATGGATTAGGACCCATCCCCGGCCCCCCGGAAGTGACCACATGGTGCAGCAGACCCCTCCTGACCGACCCACTGCACCCTCAGCAGTGTACTTCATTGATCAGCTTTTTCTGCTCCCCACTCTGTCTCTGGTGAATCCTCTCACTACTCCTGCACCTCTGGCCTGTACCCCAGTTCTGTATGCATATAGAAATAAATCTTCAAAAAAATCTTTCAAGGAAAACTAATTCTAGAACGATTGCTAGTGTTCTAAAAAAAAAAAAAAACACCCATGCAGTATATACATGCTGTGGTTCAAGGCAACTTGTGGGACTGCCCATGCCCCTGCCCACTAACAAAGAACTAGCAGCACAAGAAGACACAGCAGACTAAATAAAGGGGACTCTCTGAAAATATGTTGATAATACATCTTGTTTTTACACTCTCACTAGAGTGTCTTGAATTTAGTGAGTGCTCAGCTCTGTCCTCCTTCCCATCCAAAGTTAATAGGTAAAGTCTGAGGATTTTCACTAACTGCATCAAATCATGGGCTTCTGGCCATCTATAGAAGACATGAGTTGAGCACCAACGTTGTGTGAAACATTTAGTAGGTAAATCAAAGAATGAGAATGTAGAAAAAATATCTCTTTCAGAAAATAAAACAAAAAAAGAATTTACATTTTTGACTTTTTTTTTAAATCACACACATTGTATAACCGAAACTGAACCTTATTGAAAGCTTAAGTGTTTGTTTAGCTATCGTGAAATGGGACTTCTCCTGTAGGAGCTCTTTAAAAACTAGTCAAGGGAAGACCATACAGGGAACCAGTTATATTCACATACAGTAGAATAAATTTGAACTTCCTCAAGTTTATGATAAGTTGAATTCATACAGATCAGTAACAAGTTACCAATGACAAGGTGTAAGAATTTATACTTGCTAATTTTCACTTCTTGCATTTATAGGCAGTGGCATGTGTATATAATAGGGAGGATTGTCCATAGCCAAAGCTCAGGTCCTAGTCCCTCTATCTTCCTCACATGCCACCTTCTCCCACAAAGTGATATACTTCAAGGGATTGATAATAGCAGCCCTCAGTGAGTATGAAACAAAAAGTATGAAACAAAAAGACAAAGAGTGAGTAACTGCCATGGAAAAAGCATTTGCGAACTCTATTCATTTTTACTTGATGATGAAGTCAGAAATAGTCTTATTAGATATTGTGTCAAAATGGGAGTTCTAGGATAATCATATCTACTCATATGACTATATATAAATTTCCTCATAACATTCTTTTCCTCATAATATTTTTTATTTATTAATTAAAAGGAAAAATGTGAAATGCTTAAGAGAATTTTCTAGAATATATTCCTGATAGTAACCAAAAAGAAAAATTCCTACAACTTCTAACACAAATCTGTTGTGTGTAAACAAACTTTCTAGGATTAAGTCATTTTATTTTGGTAATTTTTATTGAGAAGGAGTCTTATTAGTTTCTTAACTCTTTCCAAAGAACTCATAAAAAAATTTTACAAGAAACAAAAAGTTGTAAAAGGGTGAAACTATCTGATAAATAAATTAATTACTACATTGACTTATTAAATAAGTTCCTAAAATATCATGATTTCATAGCATACTTGATTTAGCCTTTTTGATATAAAATGTAAGAAACATGTGACAGTGTTGAGACTAAGTGACAGTGACTGAATAAACATCAGTTCATTCAAAAACCATACTTAATGTCATTATACACATTTTGCATTTCAGTTTCAAAGGATATGATAAAAAATGGAAAGAAATTGAGGAAATATTTGCACAATGCCAAACATAATACTTAAGAAATTAATCTCTGGATATTTCAAAGGAATTAAATTACAGAGAGCATAAAAAAAAATCTTAAATGCTTCACTTCCTAAATCTTTATTGAATTACAAATTTGAGAAACACATGTTCATTTGCTTTATTGGAATTGACCTTATATTTACACAAATGTCTACATTTAAAGATAAGGAAAGTGAGAGTCAAAGATGTTAGGCTAATAACATTTCTAGCTTTTCTCTATCTTCCTATCCAGTTCCCTAACTCACCAAGTCCTTGGGGTCAAAACAAACCAGTTACTAAGAAGATGGATAAATTGTTTGATATTCTGATGAATGAGGATAATCTCCTACCTATCAAGTAAGATGCAATATAAAATGCTTAAACAGAGAATGTAATTTGCATAATTTCACAACCAATAAAAGTGCTATGCCCAGTGTTCTTCATTGCTGGTAAAAGTATGGATAGAGCATTCAACAGATTAATGAAATTATAATATCAAATCCTTGAGCTATGTCAGTGAAAAGGATATGAATTACATGAGATGAATAAAAGATTATTCTTTTTATGAACTTTGAAGATAACTACAGACAACTACAAATAATCTTTACAATGAATGTCACCCAGTAATTTTAAAAATAACTTTTAAATGGCTCGAAGGCAAATCATATCTTAATATGGCAAACTAATATCCATAGACAAATATCAAAGTAAAATATAAGAAAACATTTGCAAATTCAAAGTTTCCTCATTTCCCCATGGTGCTTCATACCTACAAACCAGTGGGTGAATTTTGCATGAACTAAACACTCAAAATCCTCAACAAGTAATTTGACTTTCGGATTATATTTCAGTTGCATATATCATGAAATTCCACAAATCATACATAATTCCTCAAGTGTCCTATGAATATCTTTTATTCACTGGTCTACAGACTGTCATATTGGTAAAAATTGAAGCAATGATAGTTCCACTGTATATATACCAGCTCTAGGTCATTTTGAATGAATTTATCAGAATTCTGTGGCTAGAAAATGAAAAGAACAAATCATGGCTGACAGTTGTAAAACATGACTGAACTTTGATTGATTAGACTCACAGTCACACACAAGAGGCTTTCCTTCAATGTTCACTATGAGAACATTAATAAAAACATAACACAGGAATGGTCAGCTCTAGTCTGCTGCCAAAACATAAAAAAAAAGTAGGTAATTCCTCTACCTGTATTGCCAACTGCCATTAGTCATCTTCTTTCAGGGCAAGCATTACATTTACATCTGCCTCTTGGTGTTTGAAAATATTCTTTGTAGTTTATGTATTCTTCAAAAGGCCCAGATTCATGTTTAGTGAAACAAATCTTGCATGTACTATACAAGTCCAGAGATTTACATATTCAATAATTCTCTTCCTTTTCAGCTGTACTCTTTCATTTTCTACCCAATACCCTTTACTGCAGTACTTATCATATAGTGTACATTAGAACCCTCTGGGAGCTTGTCAAAAAAAAAAAAATTGACTTCAAATAGTACCAGAAGGTGAACTTACAACCTATGGTAAAAAATCTATCATTACTAATGAATATAAAGCAAAGAATCTTTAAGTCCCTAGGCCTTGTACTTAATTTACTTACTTCTGGGTCAGACATCTGTTATCAAATCCAGCTCTTGAGTATCTGTTGTTGTTTTTAAAATTAACCATAATAATAGTTGTTCCCCTCATCAAGAAATGAATCCTATTTCTCACCTATTTCTTTTTCAGGGCTAGCAATGTGATTGACTTGCGTCAATGGAAAGTGGTAGAATGTTAGCCATTTACAATAACTTGGATGGGACTGTAGAGTGTTATGCTAAGCAAAACAGTCAGGAGAAAGATTTCACTCAGAATCTAGTAGGAAGAAGGAATAGGAAAAAAAATGGAGTACAAAAAAGAAAACAAAGAAACTTACAGAATAAGACCTAGAAAGCTGACTGTGGAACTGAGGCTACCAGAATGGGACAGTGGGAGATGGTGAGCAAAGTGGGAGGGGGCTGAATGGACTATGGTGAAAGATAATTGGTGCTTTGGTGTTGGGTGTGGTGTAGTAATCTATATCTGAAAAGGTATGAACCTATACCCTTAACTTACACACATGTTGAAAACCAACAACTTAACAAAACTAATACACTTTTTCTAGAAAGTAGTAAATTATATAGAGCAACCTCTGAAATCTCTCCTATTTTTAACTGTCTGACTCTATTTTTTTCCAAGTAGGCCAGAAATAATCACTGACAATAGATAGAAGATTAAATTGCAATTCTTCTAGCAAATAAATAAACAACAACCAAAGAATGCACACATCTTTTATAAATTACATGGAGGAAAATGATTGACCTTTGCATATGTTCTTGAAGGACATAGAATAATTAGTTTGGGTGTCTCAGGAAATCTAAGTCAGTGATTCAAAGAGAACCTTAGAGGTGACAGTCTTCTAGGAACCTAAAATATCTCTTTGACTCTTTTTAGTACCATGAGCTTCTAAGGTCTCCTTCATATTTCAAACTAGTTTGGAAAAGCTGAGTTTGGACATGCACATTTTATAAGAGCACTAAGTATGAAAAGTTAACAATTTTTTCTCAAACTCCTTGTATTAGCAAAAGTACTACCAATAGTCTAATGAGCTTCTAATAACTTGCTTTCAGTGAGAAAGCTAATATTTGAGTTTATTTAGTAATATAAACAGGAAAAAATTGAAGAATAATAGCAGTGATAAATTAATCTGATAAACTTTTACAAATAAACTGAAGATATTAAAATTATCTGGACATATGATAAAGAAGACACATGAATCAGTAATTTCTATATCATGTAAACATTGTTATGAAGCTATTTTGTAGAGTTAAAAAATAATTATTCACAATAGTAAAGACACATTAATAAATGGAATAGACCAGGCAGATTAGTTATTTAAATCCAGATAATCCAAATTTTATTAGTCATTAGCCTACAAATCATTCATTGTTCACCCTTCATAAGCTATGCATACTAGAGGAGGAAAGGAAAATTAAGGGGTCTTATTTAAGAATAATAAAATAAAAAACACATCTATTGCACATAGTAGAATCCTAGATGACATATTTAAATTATTTGCAGTATAGACATGTTATTCTGATGTTTGTTTTCTCCTCAGAAACATTAGCAATCTAATTGCATGATACAAAATGAAACTTCACCCAGTTATCACTTTGTCAAAGACACATACTATGAAAATATAGTAGAGCTCCCAATACATACTACATAATAATCATTGACTATGAAAATGAAAATGCATGGATAAATATTCATTTTGAAAGGACCATATTACAAACAGATGTTTACAGAGGTGACAAAGATTAAAATTATTAGATCTGACCAGCAAATAAACTCTAGCTGTCATCTGTCCAAGTCCAAGATAGTTACATCAGAGGCTCCTGAACTCACCTCATATCATGAATGCAATAAACCCATAGTCATACTTGGAGCAATTTACTCTGAAATAAATCTAGAAATTAGCTTAGTGATTCCTACAGATTGGGTGACAGAGAAAATGTTCATGTCTTCCACAATGAAGTGGATAGGGAAGGCCAGAACATATTCCTGCCTTTAACACCACCACTGGCACAGACAATGCTATGACAATGAAAGGAGCACCCGCCTTCCCAATTCTCCCTAAGTAGCTAAGAGTTTGAATCCTACGATTAGTATCCCAACTTGTAAGTCTTCCAGTTGATGTATGGGGTTCCAAAACAATTATCTTAGAAGGTCAATGTGCTTTTGTCCAAGAAACCCATGAGAGTTTTAAAAACAGTTCTCACGATGGTTTGAGAACCTCACAGTGGCTATTCCTCCATTTACTGAACACTGAGGAAACTGAGAGAAAACTCATGTCTCAGTACTTCCCTTGAAAAAGTCTCTCTATGCACATTAGAAGCTGCCATCTGGAGGTCTGGTTTCTAATGCATCTTGCATCCAGGGAATGAGTCCACACACCTTCACTGCCCTCTCCCATATCTGCTCTAAGTTACCAGTCTACCCCTGAGGTAAAAAAGTTATTTCTATTTCTGGCTCCTCAGGGTTGTGAGGTGTCAGAGGATAGGTCCCTATAAAGACATTTGTATTCATGAGTGACACAAGATTTCACTAAACAAAGAAGCAGTTATTGATTGATATGTACAAGAGTGCAAACCCAATGCCCTCTCCTTCTTTGAGAGCTACATATTAGACCCACCAGTGAGGGAACAAACAGAAAAGTTCACCTCTAAGTTTCTTCATTTACTTTAAATGCAAATGAACTAAATTCCTTAGTCAAAAAGCAGAGTAACTGAATGGATAATAAAACAAAACCCTATTATGCTTTATAATATGCTTCCTACAGAAGACTCATTGAACTTTAAGTACACAGCCAGACAGAAAGTGAAGGAATGAAAAATATATTCCATGAAAATGGAAATCAGATGGAGCAGGGAAGGAAATACTCTTATCAAACAAAATATATTTTAAACCATGAACTAGTAAAAGGCAAAGAAAGTCAATATATAATGATTAAGGAGTCAGTTCAACAAGTGTACATAACCCTTCCAGATATTTATGTACATATATAGGAACATCTAAATATATAAATCAAATATTAAATAGACTTAGGAAAGAAATAGAAGCTATACAATAATTGTAGAGGACTTTAATGATAAACTTTCAGCAATGTCTAGGTCATCTACATAATCAATAGAGAAATGCTGTACTTAAACTATACTTAAAATCAGATGGATGGAAACATTTATATAACATTCCAAGTAACTGTAGCAAATTATATATTCTTCTCAAGCGCATGTGGAACATTCACCAGGGTAGATTAATCATAAGTTAGCCCACACACAAAAAAAAAAATCTTAACTAATTTAAGGAAAATGATATTATATAAAGTATCTTTTTCAACCACAATAGTATAAAACTAGCAATCAATACAAGAAGAAAATGAAAATGAAATATAGAAAGGTGCAGATTAAGCATACATCAGAATGATGAATGGATAAAGAAAAACTTATAACAAAAGTTAATTTTTTTCTAGATACAAATTAAAATGGAAATGCAACATACCAATAGTAGTTCTAAGAGGGAAGTTTATAGCAATAGATGCCCACATTAAGAAAATAAAGATTTCAAATAAACACCTTGCTTTACACTTCTGGATGATTGCATTCATTAGCAGTCTGATCTGGAAAAGCTATAGAGAGTTACAATAATGATTACTAGGGCCTGAAAATGAGGGAAAAGGAGTGAATGCAAAAAGTCAGGAGACTTGGGGAAATAAAGGCCAGTTTTATATTGTAACTTTTGAACAAGTTAATTAAAGTTACAATAGCAAAATACCATAGAAGAAGTGACTAAAACCACAGAAATTTATTCTGTCACAGATCTGGAAAATGTTTGTTCAGAATGGATGAAAGACTTGCAGGTCAGACCTAAAATCATAAAATATGCAGAAGAAAACATAGGCAATATGCTTCTGGACATTAGAGATACTTTTGGAGACTAAACTCCAGCAACAAGGAAAACAATGTTTTGTTTTAAACAAATGTGACCACATCAAACAAAACTTTTGGTACATTTTTTGGAAAAGATACCCTACTGAGTGGGAGAAGGTATTTATACACAATACATATAACAACTGGTTAATATCCTTTATGTAAAGAGTCATAAATTTAATAACAAAAAAAGCAAATCAGATTTTAAAAATTATTTCCTTCTGTTTTATATCATTATTCGTTTTTGTACAATGATTGCTTTCTTTTGTCAGGTATAGTCCCCATAGAATTTCCACCATCAGTCACCCACAGTCCCTTGTGTTCTACCTACCCTCCTTTTGATGCCTCTCCCTCCCCTTCCCCCCACAGAATGTCGCTGATTTATAGTTGCCTGTTTATTTTTGTTTTGTTTTATTGTGGTTTTTATTGTTATTATTTTTTCCTGATCCCTTGTTTCCCATATTCCTCCCATAAGTGAAACCATCCAATATTTTTCTTTCTCGTTCTGACTTAGTTGAGTGAACATAATACCTTCTATCTCCATCCATGTTGCTGCAAATGGCATCGGTTTACCTTTTTTGAATGAAGAATAATATTCCACTGTGTATATATACCACTGTGTATATATATACACACACCATTGTGTATACACACCATTGTGTGTGTATATATATACACAGTGGTATATATACACAGTGGAATATTATTCATCTTTTTGATCCAGTCATCTATTTTTGTGCATTTGTGTTCCAAACAGAATATCTAGACATTTCTCCAAAGATATACAAAGGGCCAATAGGCATAAAAAGATATTCTTTCTTTCCTGTCATTTAGAAAAGGAAAATCAAAACAACAATGAGATATCAACCCACAGTTATGAGAATGTTTATCATCCAAAAAGCAAAGAAACTGGTGTTGGAGAGGAAATGGGGGTGGGGCAATCTTTTACACTCTGGATGGAATATAAATTGTTGATTTTTTCTTTAATAGCTTGTTTTTTAATATGCCATTTTGTTTTCTTTGTTTCAGGAGACTTCTTGATTTAAACCATGGATTGCTGTGTTTATTTTAACAGGTGAGTTCTATTGGATTTAACATAATAGTAATAATACTCACTATGTCTTATTTTTTAAAACAAAGAATAAAATATAGACATTTATTATGTGTCTTTTAGGCTTCATATATTCAACTTTTTAAAAAGCAGATTGATGCAAAGGCCTAATGAATTCATAAATTGTACTGCTAATGAGTTAGAATTTTTATGTGGAAAATACTCTTGAAGAGGAGTTTGGTAATTTTTACATAATTGTTGATATTTTCCTCAGGTCAATATTTTCTTGTACAAAGAAAATGGAAAATGAGTTTTGACTTATTAACTAGCGATTTCATTTTTCTTTTAGAAGTACAAATATTGAAATTGCATCTTTTTAAAAAACTTGAGAATGCTATATAACTACATTATATATTCTAAGGTTAACCCATTCACCCAAAACTATTGTTAAACATGAAAAATTACCAGGGATCATTAATTAATATCACACTATAATTCTTCCAATATTTACCATCTTAGAAATAATGACTGAAAATATAAAACTAACTTTCTACTACTGTTTCTAGAAACAATCTCAAATGCCTCTCATTCTCCATTTTTCTTTTGGGCAAGTTTTGGCAAATATCTGCTAGGAACATCTGGAGGACACAAAGGCTGATATGGGCTTCCAAGAACAAGCCAGACCAGCTGGCTTGCCAAATGCCAGCAGATAGGGGTGGGGAAAACTGTTATTTTGATTTATGGAGGTCATGCTATGTGGGATTAGCAGTGAATACTTCTTACCTAGAGCACCACTATATATCTAAGTTTAAATTCATGCTCACTTTTGAACAAGCAACTTAACATTGTAAATAAATACTTCAACTTACCCATGTGAAAATAACAGCTGAAAACAGTCTTGTCATTAAAATATTCAACATATACACAGACCAAAACATCAATTATGTTTCTTCAGAATAGATATTCAATATAGCACTTTATGAAAATTAACAGAATTTTTTTTCAGTTTGACAGGTTGTTGGTGTGTAGACATCAAACTGTGCTTTCTCTAGGTAAATAGGTGTTTAGGTTGCATACCCCTGTGACAGGAGAGTTTTCAACAGAGTCACAGACTCTCATAGTTTCATAGTATGCTTCTTGAAAAAAATATGTTTAAATCTGATTGACAAAATATACAGGAGAAATCTCAAAGACATCCAGCTGCTTACCACTCCAACTTAGATTCACCAAATTAGTGAAGCAGTTCAATATAGTCATACAACATAGTGATGATCTAACAGGGATCCATGTACTTAGGACACATTGAACATGTAGTGAATTTGGGGATATCCTCAGTGAATACTTAAAAAAAAAGTTAAGGCAACAGACATGAGAAAAACTTTTCAATTGTTGAAAGTGCACATAAAAGATTGTCCTTTTTGGGAACTGTAGTAATAAATGCTTTTTCCCCCATGAAGAATTGGCACTGAAAGAGAAATGTCATTGATTCCTGCAGGACCACCTCATGCCCTAGATTTTCTGAGACGAGAGAATTTATGTGTCAAGCAAAATATACTGTCACCCCAGTGGCTGAAATATTGTAAAAATGATTTCAAAAACAAGTGTACTATAGGTGGCCTGGAAACTCCCACATATTAAACTTGTTTTTGTGAAATTCCAAGCCCTGACTTTCTAGAGAATTCTTGAATCCAACAAAAGAAAATGATATGTTTCTAAGGTAAATTCCTTTAGTGCAGTATAAATCTTTAAACTTTCCTGTACATAAAGGACACATGGGAATACATTTCAAATGCAGATACTCATTCAGTTGCTTTAAGGTGATGCCAAAGGGCCCAAGATTCTGAATTCCTAACGAAAGCTCAGATGATGCTGATTCTGCAGGTTCGCATATGCACACTGACTAGCAAAGCTTTGCAGTATTCTACACTGACAGCTGATACTGTCAAATCTATAATCTATTGGGGCAGAAGCATTCTATTACTGTTGGTAAGGTCTTGCTTGTAAGAAAAATAATATTTGAAAATACATCCTATTAACTTGAAAGCTGTGTGCTTAGGAATTGAAAGCTAGAATAAAGATTCTGAGGACGATGGTTGAATTTCAATGTCTTAGAAGGAAGAGAAGTAGAAGTTTAGGTTATGAATATTAAATAGCAGAAGTCAGTATCCTATCTTTTTTTAAAAAAAGTGAGTAAACATAATTTAATCTAATCTCCATCCACATTTATGTACTGATGCATGAAATTCCTTGAAGAGTCTATATATTAGTTTGTTAGGGCTGCCATAACAAAGTGCCACAGACTCGATGGCATAAACAAAAGAAATTATTTCTCAGAATTCTGGAGTCTTGTAAGATGAAGGCAAGCTTGGTTTCTTCTAGGTCATTCTCTCCTTGGTTGGTGAGTTGCTTGCTTCTCCCAGTGTCTTCACATGATCTTCCCTCTCTGTCTGTCTCCTAATCTCTTCCTATCAGGGCACCAGTCATATTGGACTGGAACCCACTCTATTGACCTCATTTTAACTTATTAGCCATCTTTAAGTGCTATCACATTCTGAGGTACTGAGGGGTAAGAACTTCAACATACAAATTTTATACTAATACAATTTACCCCATACTAGTTCATTTAAGTATAAATGACAATAAAATCAGATGAGTGGTATGATATTAATACACATAGTTCGTTAAATGGTTCTCTGCATTATAATAATTTATGCATATAAATAATTTACATTAAAATCCAATAAATAGTTGATATCAGTGTATTCATGGTTCTTGGTGCCTAAAATAAGGGACTAGAAGTGTTGACCTTCCTAATTAAAAAAAAAAGTGTGTGTGTGTGTGTGTGTGTGTGTGTGTAATTAGAGACTTTAGGTAAAATGTTTTTATGGCTTACCATGGTCTCATTTTTGTGAATTCCATCCCAAATCTTGGCACCCTAACTCCATGGTTAATGGTTTATCAACTCACTTACTTTTCCTCAAGTAAGACAGCAGGTCATAATAATATATTTCATTTGCTGTTTCACTGTCTTATTGTTTTCTCTGATACTACAAAAGCAAAAGTGAGTGAAACTACTGATGCCTAATCACAAAGCAAATCAGTAGCACCAAATGGAGTCAGTGGTCATTTATTCTTTATCACTACATTATATTCTTTATCACTAAACAATGTCAGTCTTAACAATGTCTTAACAATGTCTTAAGTGATTAAGAATGCCCTTAATGAAGCAGTAAAGATTATTAATTTGATTTTATTCCAACCCTTGAGTACATGACTTTTAGATATAAATCATTTTTTCTGCACAATGACATATGACGGTAGTGTCAAGGAAAAGCTCTTCTGCAGTTGTTGAAGCCACAAGAGGAACTTACTGCTTTTTAGGAGCACTCAGTCCATTGAAAGTCTATGTATAAACAAACTGTGGTTATTAAAACTTGAGCATTTGGCAGATATTTTCCCAGAAATGAATGTAATGAACCTACTACTTCACAGAGACAACTGACAGTATTTGTTTGCAAGGATAAAATTTGAGCTGTCAAGCAAAAACCAGAATTTTGAGGAATTTTTATTTCTCTATGAGTGTGACAGCTTCTCAATACAGAAAGATTTTCTAACTAGATTAACAAATGTTACTACCTAATAATGTATAATAAAATGTTTCAATGTTTGAAAGCCTGCATGATTCAGTGGCCTCAACATTTTCTAAATGATAAATGCATGATGTTGCAACACCAAGCATGGTGGGATATGCAATAATTATAATGCAATGGGGTAAAAAAAATTTTACATATTTTCTATAAATAACTGAAAGTAACTTTTAACAAAGGGTCACTTGCAGAGTTGAAGTAGCATGGAAAAAAAGAGCAAAAATTGTTTCCAAATCTATTAAAATACTCTTCCATCTGCAACCAAACTTTGTAACATTGGATTTACTTTGCTTACTTTAACCACACTAATGCATCACAACAGACTGAATGCAGAAACGGGAATATAGATTAAATCAGATATTAAATTCAGATTTTAAACAAATTAATTAATTTAGATATTAAACAAATTTTTAATAAGTATAAAATAATGCCATCCTGCCCCTTTTATTTTGTGCTTTGGTAAATATAGCTCTTTCACAAAAATAGTTTTATGTTAACACAATAGATTAATAATTGCTATTTTAAATGTGTTAAATATTTCATTTTTTCCCCAAACATCCAGCTTTATGTACAGTGGGAATTGTTCACAAATTTCCAATTAGTCACCGTCATTATGATGTGTGCTAGACCAAGTTTGAAGTACAAGGAAACCTGTCTCTGTTTCTTACACCCATAACAAAATAGAAATTAGCCCTTCATTTACCCACGATTAACCCAGCCATACTAATCTTTGCAGAACTAGCAAAAGGTTTCAAGAAGAAAACCCTTCCATCTAAATCTAACATTTCCAACTTTAGAAAGAAAGCTTCTAACATTCCTAAAACTTACTCCTTAAAACATAGTTCAGAATAACTTTTGGTGATACCCTCACTCATCTTATTTGGGAAGCTTTTAAAGACAGGTGTTTCTTCAGAAGAAATCTAAAAAAGAAGCACTACAATGTGTGACATGATATGAGTTAAGATTATCCAAGTACACCTTTATTGATGTCATTATCATTAACTTCTTTTTCATTTTTATCATTATCATCAATATCTTATCACCTATACATTCATATTTATTATACCCTGTTATGTATATGAAATCTTCACTCATACACCAAGCACTATACTAAATGTTTTATAAGAAATGCCTCCTTTAATTTTCACCACAGACCTAAGAGGCAAATATTATATTATCTCCTGAGAGATTAGGTTATCAGCCCAAAGCCTCAATAATAAGTGGGGAGTTCTGCATTTTCATTAAACCAGCATCTTTACTGCTCAACAGAAAAGGTCCACTTCTTCCTATCAAGTTTATGTATAGAGGGATAAAAAAAATATCTGACAAGCCACGCTTATTATTTTGTTTCTGTCAAATTGCTATCTCCCTGAAGGGTAGGGTAGGAAAAATGATCGCGTTTAAAAATCAATATTAATAACTTTAAGAGTTATTCTTGAAGATTTCTTGTTATGATAGGAGATTTAATCTGAATAATTTATCAAGTTTTATTTGTTGTTTGTTTTTACATAATTACTATAAATGAAACCCATTTTTTCTGCATAGCTTTCACATGCTAATGATAAACATACAAGTTTGTCTCGTGAGGCACATTTTTCCACCAACTTTCAATTTAAGGAGGTCTTTATTATGTGGGTTCTTAAATGAGAGATTCTAGGTTACATAATAGACAATGTCCTCAATTACCATTCCTTAAGCAATGGAAATGTGCTATAAAATATCCATGTTTAATAGTAACCCTTTGTGAAAACTTAAAGCAGAGTATTGTGATATGTATGAAAGTATTAATAAGAGAAATTAATCTAACATGTTATTCTAACTGACTTAATTTCATACAGAAACTCAGAAAATATAGAGAAATGAGTAGTTAATAGATTCTTAGCCTCCATTATTACATCTCAACAATGTTGATGGAAAGGGCTGGAAAACAGACAACTTTTTTTTTTTTAAAGATTTTATTTATGTATGCATACAGAAATAGGGTATATGCCAGAGGTGCAGGGGCAGCTAGAGGATTCACCAGAAACAAGAGTGGGAAGCAAATCCACAAAAGTACACTGCTAAAGGGAGCAGCGGGCTAGACAAGAGAGGTCTGCTGCTGTGCCATGTGGATCACCTGGTTGGGGGAGGGGGAGCCCAGGATCAAACTGGCACTGAAGTGGCCTGGGCTTGGCTTAACCTGGCAGTACGGCACTCCAAACCAGTGCACCACCAAGCAGGGTCAACAGACAACTCTTGATTAAACCCCCTGCCGTTGCCTGAAGAAGTTCTATTAGAACAAAATCCTAGGTTTTAGATGCTAAACATTTAAGTAATTGTCTTCTGTTTTAAAAATATAGAAACTTGTCATTTTCTCATATATCCATCCTAAGCAATACCAAGATAAGTCTCATGCAGGCCTAGGATTTAACTTCATTTTTTTCTCCTAAAATGGACAGACAGTGAGTCTATTTAAAGCCCCCACATACACAAACAGGAATGAAGGATGGTATGATAGGCACTGCCTAGAATAAAATACAATGAAAGAATCACTTAAGTTTTCATCAGTGGGACTCAGTAGCAAAGCAGAGTCTAGGAAACTCAGTAAAAGAGAATGTAGTTATCAAAATGAAAAAAAGACTTCTAAACTAAAAATAGCAAAAGTGCGGGTTAAGATTCATTTTCAAATGTCTACAGGTTCAATTTACTTGAAGGAAGGGATTTTTAGCTATGACAAGCCTATTCAAACAAAATCTGTTCAGAATCTGCAGGAAATATTCAGTTAAGACCACAGGTACCGCCATCATTAATTAGTTACCTTTATTTTCTGGGACATATAGGGAAGGAGGTCATAAATTTTTTCAGAACAAAAAACTTATTAGGATAGGTTAAGGTGATTATTAGTTTCAAATATATGTTACTTGAGGATTATTAGTTTCAAATATATTTAGTTTCAAATATATTTAACTTGAGCTTACTTAAAATGAGATCACAGCCACAGTCAATACAGGAACATTTGAAGGGATACAAGAGTTTTTGACAATGCATTTGATTCATGAATCTATTAAAACAGACTTTTCAACATGGTAAGATAGCTCTTTGGCCTTTGGAAAACAAACTAGAAAATTCACTTTTTTCCCTCTTATTTATTTTATTTTATTTTTTATATAATAGTTTATTTTTACATCACTTTGTGCATTTTTTCATCTCAGTTGAACTCCCGGTGGGCTTCCCATCACCAAATAACCATAGTCCAGTGCATCTCCCTCCCCCAACTGTTTTTGATCCCATTCCCCACTCCACCCCCATAAAATGTCTCTGGTCTATAGCTATTCATTATTATTATTTTCTCACCTGGTCCATTATACCATCTGGTATTTTTCCTTTTCTTTCTAGCTTATCTCACTAAGCATGATCTTCTCCATCTCCATCCATGTTGCTGCAAAAGGCATGTGTTTCTTTTTTGCTTGCTGAGTAATATTCCATTGGGTATATGTTCCACGTCTTTTTAATCCAGTCATCCACTTTTGTGCATTTGGACTGTTTTCATGACTTTCTAATTGTAAATAAGGCAGCAATAAACATGGGGATGCAGGTATCTTTTTGAATCAGTGGTTTTGTGTCTTTTGGGTACATACCTAGGAGTGGGATTGCTGAGTCATATGGAAGCTCCATGTTAAACAGCTTGAGTAACCTCCAAACAATTTTCCATAGTGGTTGTACTAGTTAGCATTCCCAACAGCAGTGCAGGAGAGTTCCTTTTTCTCACCAACATTTGTTGTTGCTAGTTGTTTGAAGATGTGCCATTCTCATTGGGGTGAGGTGGTATCTCATTGTAGTTTTAATTTGCATATTCCTTATTATGAGTGATATTGAACATTTTTTCATTTGTTGTTGGCCATCTTCATTTCCTCTTTGGAGAAATGTCTTTTTAGCTCCTCCGCCCATTTTTTGATGGGGTTGTTTATTTTGTTGAGTTTCATCAGTTCTCTGTATATTTTTATCAATCCTTTATCACTAGTTTTGTGTGAGAAAATTTTTTCCCAATCAGTGGGATGTCTGTTTGTCTTTTGTAATGTCTCTTTTGCTGTACAGCTCTTTAATTTGAT
Source organism: Condylura cristata (assembly GCF_000260355.1). Taxonomy (NCBI): domain Eukaryota; kingdom Metazoa; phylum Chordata; class Mammalia; order Eulipotyphla; family Talpidae; genus Condylura; species Condylura cristata. The sequence goes on along the minus strand of NW_004567104.1, from coordinate 44,832,841 downwards.
GTAGTCCCATCTATTTATCCTTGCCTTCACTATCATTGCATTGGGTGCTCTATCTTTAAAGATGTCGCTGAATGTACGTCATATAGTGCTTGGCCCATCTTTGCTTCCAGGTGTTTTATGGTTTCCATTCTTATATCTAGGTCTTTAATCCACTTCAAGTTGATTTTTGTGTATGGTGTGAGGTAGTAATGAAAATTCAATTTTATTTTAAGAACATAAAAAGTATAGAATTAACTTAAATGTTATAATTAACTGATGCCAAGAATGTACAAATTAATCAATATAGTCCCTGACCATATATTAATAAATGTGAAAAAATTTATATTATATGTTCTTATTAACATAGTTGTGTATACTCTGTATTATAAGAAATTTCAGTACTTGTTTATTCATACTATACTAATAGGCAATATAATATTAGACAGATATATGTATAAATATCTGTGTGTGTGTGTGTGTGTGTGTGTGTGTGTATTCACTGTAGAAGAAAATATATTAAGATCCAATCTTAAAATTACTGGAAAAGATGTTAGCCCTGCATTCTGTGAGAATCTTCATGAGAGAATCATTTCTTTGTTTGTTTGTTTTTTAATTTGGAGTACATAAAGGACTTTTCCTTAATGTGAAGTGTACTATACTTTAAAACCAACTGAGGAAGATAATGTCTGACTTTTATTTCTGATAGCATAGTATGGTCTAGCCATTCAATGTTAAGAACAAATTTTTTTAGGCATTTTTTTATTTTAAATTTTTTATACAATGAGGTTCTGCATAAAGCTATTAGAAATCCTAGAAGTCAGAAAATGTAAATGAATATGTCATAGAATTATAAAACCTAAGAAATAATATGCTTAATTATCATTTGACGATTTTAAGCATCATTTATCTTAGATTGAAGTAATTCTATAAAGAATAGCATTCCCTACATTAGCACTGTATTTGTTGGATTGGACCTGAAGGCTGAGCCTAGGACTCTCATTGACTTAATTCAACTTTTTAAAGAATAAGTTACTCCTAAGGGGATATTAACCTAGTATATTTATGTGTGATTTCATCAGAATTCCATTTGAAGTGTTGTATCTCTAACTGTGCCACTTATTTTCATGATGTGTTTGTTTTATTTATCTGATTTTTAACTTCCTGAAAGTCTTGATTAAGAAGTGGGGTTGTGGAGCCTTCCTATTGGTGCAGGGGGTTAAAGCACAGTACTATAAAGCTATCCCACAGTCACTGCACCAAGAGTTAGCTCTCCTGCCAGGGAGGTGACCCACATGGTCCAGCAGACTTTTCCTGGCTTGCCTGCTGCTCCCCTCAGTAGCATAATTCAGTCAATCTGCCTGTTCTGCTCCCCACTCTCTCTGATGAATCATCTCACCCCCACACCTTTGGCCTATATATCAACTCTTGTATTCATAAATAAATAAACCATAAAAAGTGAGAGAAAGAGAGAGGAAGGAAGGAAGGAAAGGAAAAAAGGAAGAGAGAAAGAAAGGAAGAAAGGAAGGAGAGAGGGAGGAAGGGAGAAGAGAGGGAGGGTCTCTCTTTCTCATCAGGGCAAGGCTCTGCAGTTGATTCAGCTTGAAGACAAGAAAAGTTGACAATTCAGTTGACAGATCCCTCTCACGATGTAGTAGAAAAGAGGACAAATCAGTTATGTGAAAATATGATGGCTGACACTTTTGTTAAAGGTAACCCCTAGAGAACATTTTAAAATGACAAATATGAGGGTGGTAGGCAGTAGAGTTGTAGTTCCCTGTACAGAAAAAATGAAGATAATATAAAAGAGAACTATAAGATGAGTAAAGAAAAAAAGAAAAGGGATCCATATCAGCCATCATCCTATCTATCATATACTTCCAGCAGACATAGCTCAATCTAGAACACTTTCAGAAGCATAATATATATTATTTGTTGTAATGTAAGTAAAAGCTCAAGAAAAAGAGTGAAAACTATATAGCCTCTCTAAGGCTAACTGTCTAATATTTGGGAGACTAAATTATAAACATTTGTAGAGAAAGTAAGTAAGTTAATTACCATGAGTATATCAATTTGGATTAAACCAAATATAGATAACATAGGATTAAAGAATAATACAAAAAGGATTAGAGGGGGGGAAAGTCCAAGGAATACGTAAGAGGCAACAAAGTTGGACAAAAACACTTCAGGATTCATCAAGTGAGCTAAAAATGAATTTGTACAGGAAAGTTCTTTAGTATAATAGATGGATTATACTATTTAACATTAGTATAATCCATTTATTATACTAAAGGAGAAATAGACTTGGAGTAAAATGTGATTCAGTCAAATCAATGGTGTGCTTCCCCCTCTTACCCTCCTGAATTTCATTTTCTCTATCTATAAAAAGTAGTCTTTAGAAAGGTCCTGAAGCATATCAGAATTTATTTCATCATTAAATATTTGCACTGATAAGTTTGCATCTCAAGATATTCCTGTATTTAAATTTGCTTTATTTATTTATGCTTATATTAATACTAAAGATTCATTTAATGATTTAGTGTAGATATTGCCTAATACTTTCATTAACATTGTATAACACTGAGATTAAAAAACAAACCAGCTCTTGCTATGGAGAGGGAATTGTGTTAGACTCAACCAACATCTCTTTACTTTGGTCCCTTGTTGGATAGATAGATATAACCCTTACATTTCACTTCACCATAATAACCTGGACATGCAGAAATGAAAAGTTGAAGCATTTTGTTATTTATGACACATAATAAGTCTAAATAAATTATATCATCTCATTGCCACAGAAAATCCATAAACAAGATTTTTGTTAAAATTGATTATATCATATACCAAATATTTCACTCAGTTTCAAATCTGTTCTCACATAGATTTTCATGAAATGTCTCTTTAGTACAGTTTTTACTAACATCAGTTATCTTAAAACAAGCTCTGGCAAATTCTTTACAATGTAGATTTATGCAATGAAAGGATAGAACATTAACTGTATAGTTTTTTTTTTTTCAAATGATGCTAAGTCATAATATTTCGAATGAAATGGTTAGAGTAGTGTGTGCTCTTCTCTACTCTGCCCTCAGTATCCTTCATAACTCCCGCATCCTGGGTGCCAATATTAAGTTTATTAGATTTGAATGAAATCCTTTGATTTGCATTAAACAGTTTTTGTTTGTTTCTTTTGGCTTGAGATTCTGTGATCATTGAAAAATGCTAATGTCAAGTAGAACAGCCAAACACTTTTGCTCATAAATATTGGATGTGCTAGTACTTTTGCATGTTTTGTACTTCTTTTGAATTTTAAAATTTAACTGAGCACAGTATTATTTACTTTCCTTACTCAATGAGCTAGAAATAGAAATTTAAATGTGCATATAATGCACATCTTTAATATCAAAGATCAATAATTATATGATAGTAAAAAAAAAAGAAAAATGTATTTACTTCTAATTGAGTCTCAAGTAGTGGAAAATGTCTTAACAACAAATACCTGCTGACAATCAAGTTGCCAAAAATCAGTAAGTTATTTACAAAGGATAGCATTACCTATCTTCCTCTCAATCAACAATCTCACCAGTAACTTTTTTTCATGCTTATAAAATTCCTAATTTTAGTCAAATGTCCCTGAATCAGGAAGTTGCACACCAGAAGCTCTATACAATTCTTAAGTACTTCTGTTACACTCTGCATATTCAACGTATTTAGAATACTTTATATATATGTATATATTCTCAATGTCCTAATCTATAGCCCACATTTTAAAACACAAGTGAGTGAAAGGCTATTTTCTTTTCAACAAAATAAGGAAAAATTTCTCAAATGCAAGTTGTTTTCAACTTGACTGCAATGATTATGGTATAGATAAATAACTAAATAAACACTTTTTTCATTAATGCTGTTGTCCCATAAAGTATTCTCATTCTGATTCTGCATATATTTCCCTGTGAGTTCTGATTCACTCTGGACTCAGAGTATTGTAAAACTGTAGAACTAAATGGCTCCAGCTTCTTCCCAGAAGAAAACCAGGAAAGTCTAATGGTCACTCAAAAAGTATGTAAGAAAAAAAGAACTTTGAGCACCACATGATGTTACCACCTACTGAAAGAGGCACTGTCATAGTCTAGTCTACAGAGGAAAAGGTGTGCAAGCTGGGTTTGATCCTCAGTCCTTTCAAGCTCCTGGAAGAGCTCAGGAGGAAACATATATTATCGTCAATTATTGACTAAAAGACCACATAGTGAAGTAGACAAGAATAAAAGGAAAATAGAGCTGCATCTTTGTTCTGTGCCCACTGACAATTTATTTAAATTCTCTGAAGTTCTTTTTCCCAGTAGTATCTTTTTAGATACCACTATCTAAATTGTATTTCTGATAATTAGATAAGAGAGTATATTTATAGTATAAATGATAGTAAAGTTTCAATTAACTTTCAATTGTAGTGATTACAATTATAATGTCACATGGGATATCCACATCTCTATAAAACACAATCCTGGCTTTCATCAGGGAGTATTAGATATAAAATTGTAAAACAATCACCCATTTATTCATTGTATTTGTTTTTGTTAAATACACTTAATCAAGAATTTTTTTTAAGATTTATTTATTTGTGCATACAGAACAGGGGGACAGGCCAGAGGTACAAAGGTGGTGAGAGGCTTCACCAGAGACAGAGTGGGAAGCAGAACAGGCAGATTGTTGAAGTACACTGCTGAGGGGAGCAGTGGGCAGGTCAGGAGAGGTCTGCCAGCCAAGTGGATCACCTCCAGGATGGGCAGGGTTCAAACTCATGCTGAAGTGGCTTTAGCTTCTCAGTGCTGTGCTTTAATCCGCTGCACTACCAGGGAGGGCCCTAAAGTCACAACTTTTTAATCGTTGCCCTCTTGCCATGTGATTTATGGAAATCATTTAAATATGCTAAGCCTCAATGTTCTGTTCCTCAGAACAGGAATAATATTATACACTAAGGATTAAATAAGACAAAGTGCTACTTAATATATAGAAAACATAAAATTAATATCATAACGGAGATGAGAAAGGTAGAGAGAGAAAAAAACTAGTGATGCAAAGTATCAAATTTAAGAGAAGCAAGAGACCATAGATAAAATATCATTGATATCCTAATACCAATAGGAAAATGCCATTAAAAAGGTAATATCATTACCAAACTTCAAAGCAAGAACAAAATTTAACACAAGTAAAGATTAACCAGGGTAATAGGAGCAAATTATAATTTGAGCTAAGATAGTGAATCATCTTGAATGAGCCACTTGAGGCAAGCGGCTTCAAAAGAAAATTATTGGAATGTTTAACAATTAAGGATAGCAAGATTAATTTAGTTTTTCCAGATGATCAGTTTTCACACTTAGGTGTTATACAAATTAACCATGCAAAGGGGTCCTATAATAGTATATGAGGTGGGTGGAGAAAAAGAGAAATTATAGATAGGAAGAAAGCTAGAAAACTCTTAGAGGATAATACTGTGATGAGATGATAAATATCAGACAAAAATAATAATAATATATGAGAGAGATATCAAAGGAGTCACCAAATGGGTTTATAGCCAGTTTGTTTTGCAAAGGAATGCATATTGAAGTTAACTAGAAGAATTCCTAAGAGATAAGAATCTCATTGGCAGTAGTGACAATGACAAAATGAAGAGCATGATGTAACAAATGATGCTGAGTTTAAGCATATTTGCAGAGATGTAATGGTAAAATACTGAATGGAACTGGTTGGGAGAAAAGGAGCTAGAGAAATACAGAAAGTAGGAAGAAAAGGGAGGAAGGGAAAGAGGAAAGAAAAAGGGGAGAGAGGGAGGGGGAGGGAGAGAGGGGATGAAAGGAGGGAGGAAGAAGTCTCAGAAAATACATAGAAGGAAGGAACAAAACAGAGTCAAAGATATTAGGTTTTAAAACCCCTAACAAGACAATGAAGAATGGCAAGGTACCACAAAAGATTATAAGAATTAGTAGAAACAAAGTTGTTGAAATAAAGCAAGAAAACATCAGTGGTACTGAAGTTAAGGAGGTAGAGTTTCTATAAGAAAAATATGGTCTAATCCTAAAGAACATATTCACTCCTACGCTCATTGAAGCATTATTGAAAATAGCCCATTTATAGAATCAACCCAAGTGTCCATGACATATGAGAAGATTCAGATGTAATAAATGCACACAACAGAATATGAATCAGATATTAAAGAAAAAAGATGGACTCTTGTCATTTGTAACAACATGAACAGAACCAGTAATGATTATGCTAAGTGAAATAAGTCAGAGGGTGAAAGACAAATACTGGAGAATTTCACTAATATGTGGAATATGAAGAAATCAAAGAACTGACAAAATTAAACCAAAACAAACCCTAAAAATATGGCTGGAACACAGAGTACTACTGGGGGACACTGAGGTGGGAGCAAAAGAGGAAGGAGCCCATTGGTCTACAGTAAAGGGGACAGGTACTTTCCTAGACCATGTGGTATAGTGTTGTACTTATGGGGAGATGTGAACCTATTTCCCTGAATCAGATTAAGTGCTGTATACCAGTGTTACCTTCACAATTAAAAATACATATTAAAGGCCCCTCCCTGGTAGCACACGGGTAAGGGACATAGCACTGCAAGCTGCCGCAGCCGCTTCTGTACAAGTTCAATCTCCAGCCCCGGAGGTGATCCACATGGCATGGCAGACCTCTCCTGACCCACCCGTTGCTCCCCTCAGCAGTGTACTTCGTTGATCTACCTCTTCTGCTCCCCACTCTGCCCCTGGTGAATCCTCTCACCGCCTCTGCACCTCTAGCTTATACCCCAGTTCTGTATGCGTAAATAAATGAAAATCTTAAAAAAAAAATACATATGAAAAAGAATGACCTAAAGAGACTTCAAGAAAAAAAAAATTCTTTTATGACAAGAAAATAGCCACAAGATAGTTTCAGGAGATTTTTGAAAACTGAAGTCCTATTTAAGACAGTGAGGTGGGACCAGCATGTTCCTGAGAAAAGTGACCTGTAGAAGAGGTTCTTCACAATTTTTTTTTCATAAATGTTCAGATTTGAAAATTAGGCATACCATTCAAATTATTCCTTGTACCTGGCTAATTTATACATAACTGTTCTTCCAGGACCCTAAAACTTTATTTCCTGCATCAATTCATACAATCTGTCTATGAGTTCCTGGCATCAAATACAACTTTCACGAGGCTGCAGATGGTGAAGATATTAACTGGAAGTGATTTACTTAGGTTTACTTTCCACAGGTCACTAATAAGTCAGGACTGCCTTTTAAGTCTTTGAGTCATTTGACTCCCTGAATAATAAACTTCTAACCCCCTTATGGACAAAGAATGTAAGACAGATGAAAAACAAATTTTCTGGATAGAAAGCTCAGAAGAGCTATACTAGATAGTGAATAATATATTTTAAATAATTTTGTGCATAAAAAAAGAAAAATAATTTATTCTCACATATTTGTGAGAATAAATCTGTATTTATGTATGTATAATCTGTATATTACAATTAGTTTCAGAGGAAATTCTGTTCATCCTTGGAAGAGACACCTTTTGAATTGTCATTTACACTTTATCCTTTCCATTGGGAAATGACATTTTGTTCAACTTCTATGTTAAAGGGATTAATTAAGTGGTGGGTTCCCTGGTGGTCCCACACTGGCTTATTAGAGTAACTGTGAATTCACCTTTACACAGTAGTTGGTCCAGTAGTGACATGAGCCCATTGGACTAGACAAATCAATTGAGGAGGCAGATAAGTATATTGTACATGACAGAAAGAATAACCTTTATCTTCTTATGTAAAAGGCTGTTAAAACCATGTAAACCTCCCCATGAGAAAATAGGATTTTACCCATATAGGCTGGAAAAAAAAAAATCTTCAACAAAGTAGGAATGTGGATGATAGAAATCATTAAGTGTTTCTATTTCAAAAGTACATGGTTTACTTGATAATGTACACATATATCTATATGGCACTACTGACATCCACCCTGTAATAATTAGGGTAAATTTCTGCTTTTCAAAGGCAACAGGTCCGTTAGCTCCACATGCCACACCAAACTCCATTATCTGTTGCTTCATGAGACACATCAACCAGCCATTCACTTCCACTCCTGAAAGAATACAGTGATCTTTTACATCTCCAGCACTGATTTTCCTATTTTGCTTGATCTTTCCAGCTTTTGTATTTAGAAATCGTTAAAAGATTCCAAGTGTCCAATGTAGTATTTATCACATTATTATTCGTGAAAAACCACAAAATTCCTTCTAAGATTCCTTCCCTGCAACTGTCATCAGTTTACTCTTCAATAAATGGTTTACTCTGTTAGTATTGTTTTCAAAATTCTTCTTTTAAAAATGAGTACTTGAAAGTCACAGTAGTTCACCTGGGTTTTGTGGAAATAATTGTGAAATGTTTCTTCTCTCTCATAGAATGTTCCAGACTCCTCAGCATTCCAAGGCAGATGCTGGGAATCAAGGATGGCATTTTATTTCCAAGCTATCACTGATCTGGTGAGTAGGACATGCTACAGTGTACACACCATGGACACAAGTCATCAGTGCTCTAATATGCTAACTTTAAAGTGTTTTCCTACAAGGGGTGCTCTGAAATGAATCAGAGCAATTAGAGAAAATATGTTCTAGCTAAATTGCCTTTTTTTTTTTTTTAAGATTTATTTATTTGCATACAGAATTGGGGTACAGGCCAGAGGCTCAGGGGCGGTGAGAGGCTTCACCAGAGACAGAGCAGGGAACAGAACAGGCGGATCGACGAAGTACACTGCTGAGGGGAGCAGCGGGTGGGTCAGGGGAGGTCTGCCACACCATGTGGTCACCTCCCGGGGCAGGCTGGAATCGAACTCATGCAGAAACGGCTTTAGATTCTCTGTGCTGTGCTTTAACCCGCTGCGCCACCAGGGAGGGCCCCTAAATTGCCTTTTTAAGGGAAACCATAGAAATAATCGTGATTAACATTATTTACTAAGCAGTTTGAAATCACTCAAAAGTATGACTATCCTGGCGTATTCAGTCACAATGATACATCTCAGCATTTCTTTTAATAATGTCTGCAATTCATTGTTAATGAAGTAACATATACTTACATTCATTGCTATTTACTACATTATGAATATCATCAATACTCTTACATTTTATTAAAACATCATACATCAATGAATTGAAAAATGAGAAATACTCAAGAAATAGTGAATGCTTACTAAGTGGCAATGTCTTGGATATCTATATAGAGTAGTCTATAAAAACTGGGTATATTTCTGTAGAAAAATTAATGAAGCTTTACCTAATCACTAGCTTGACTGGAGTCCTGTTTTTAAAAGAGCAATTGAATGAAATATTATTTAAAGGTTTATTTTGTGCACTGATTCCTATAAATATAGGAAACAGGGGGTGATTTATGTGAACAGATTTAATGTCACTAATTTATTCTGATGAATCAGGGTTGATAATCAACAATGTATAAAGAATCTTAATAATGTGAGAAAATATACTGGTAATTGCCATGCATTGTCTTGTTAGAATAACTAATAGTTTATAACACAAAGTGACTCATCAAAAGAAAATTAGGAAACATTCCACATACCCAGGATATAAGTTACCAGCTAAATCTTTGATATTTTTATCCTAGATTTCCTTACCACATTGTGTTTGTAGCTGCACATTACGCTTTTTGTGCCTTAGCTATAATCTGTTTTCTAGTTTTGTTTGTTATATTCTGGAATTTTGCTCAATCTCTTACTTTAAGTATGTTAATGTATTTCTCTTTCATAAGACCAAAGTGATAGCCCAGTTTGAGTTGGTTCCTTCTAATGCCTCAGTTTTGACTCTGATGCCTTCAAAATAAATGTGTAGAAAAAAGTGGCTTACTGAGTCCTTTTGCATGATGATATACCAGAGTCCACATGTACCAAAATATTACAGGTTTATTTGCAGGTCTTCAAAAGCATATGAGCTAGCAGCTCTAATTAGCATAAGGGGAAACAGCTTGTGTTTGCAGATACTCATATTTATCTCATCACAATCCCATTGATACATTCTTTGTTGTAAAAATCCAGTGATTTTTCCCCCAACTTATTTAAAATTCCCAGTGATATCTAACTTATCTTTCTGAGTTTCTTCTTACCATATGTTCACTCATTCAAGTCTACATCTGCTCATTATCTAGTATAGCATGTCCTCAATATCAATTTCAAAGCAACTGGAGTTTAGTTTTAAGTAATTATGTGTTGCAGTAATGAATCAGCTTCTGTTTCATATTAATTTCTTTTTCTTAGAACCACAGAAGTATACTTAGTATAATAGAGAGTTACTGTAATATATTAGTAGATACTTAGTCTTTTAGTGAGCCTTGAAATAGTGTTTGAACCTGGGAAGTTCAGCTGCAGGGAAATTCATTTACCACTACCCTTCTCTGAACTCTATACAATCATCTCACTTCCCTTTGAAATATAATAAGCAATACATAAAAATATTTCCTGATCTCTACCATGTAACATGTATAGTAAAAAAAGCAAAAAGTTAAAAAAATTTTAATAGAAGCCAAGTATCAATGAAAAATTTAGAAGAGCAAAACATAAGATCCTGTAATAATACATATGCTTGGCAGGGAGAGGGGCACCCAAAAACCTCAAATCTACCTGCTGTAAATAGGTTCTGCCATCCACTGCATCAAGACAAAACATATAAGACCATTAATGGAAAGGAACTTTAATACAATTAGTAACTATACAAAAAAAGGACAAAGAATATAGTTTCTACATCAAACACCCAAAGTGACCTATCTCCTCATGGGCAAAAGTCCACCCACACAGGATTGGCCCAAAGCAAGGCCCAAAAGCCCACCACCAGTCTAAAAGCACCTTCTGGCGTGGACCTATAGAAAAAGATCAGAAATGCCCAGAAACGTCTGGGAGGAAAACAGCAAACTCAAAATCTTGATAAAAGCTGCCATAGTGAGCTCCCCACGGTCTCTCGCCCACATCTGTTTCAATCAGTCCAGAACTAAGAAACAAGAGCAGCTTCTGTAGGAGTCTCCTGCTCCAGGTGCCTTCTGTAGGTCACCTTCTGGCTCTCCATCATGCTTCCTTACATCTTCAGTCTCCTCTCCAGCATCTTCTCCCTGCTCAGCTCCACCCACCTTAGGGTGGGGCAGGAAACCTGGAAACCCCCCACCCCCCATTTCCTGAGCACCACCCAGTTACACTTTCTGTCAACTAAATTTCTATTTAATTGAAAGATGGTCCTCAGGTGGTTCAGAAGTAAAGCATAGTGACTGACTTTGCTCTCAATATTTTTTTATAAATTGGTAATTTTTGTTGTGGAAGTAAACAGCTGAGCATGATATATCAGCTCCCCTCTAGCAGTGGTAGGTATTTCATATATTTCAACTACAGAAGGCAATGGCATGAGCAGGCAGAGTGGTTAAAGCAATAGACTGCTAATTACATATAACAAAAAGCCTAGTTATATACCAATATAAAAATTTCCAAAATAAAAGAGGATATCACAATAGAATGTTTAGATATGAAAGTTAGATTTGATAGTCTTGTCATTTTTACAACAGTGTGCTTGTGCTAATGCTTTTAAGTGGCCCACAGAACCTTAATATGTATTTGTTGAATGTTAAGAGTCAGAGAGATTCTAGCTTTGTCTGAAGCTGGGCAGGTAATTTTTGAAATCCTTCATCTGTTGATATACAAATTGCCTGTTTTAAATTAGGGATCTCTGAACTAATAGTGATATGTTGAACAACCCAGGTAAAAGGATTGGTTTTGAGGTTAGGGAAGTCTAAAGACAAAGTTTTAGTGGTTGCAAAAAAAAAAAAAAAAAACCCTCAATAATATTACGAATTAAGAAAAGCAATATTTTGGGCCTTCCGGATGGCACAAAGGGTTAAGTCTCAGCCCTATGCAGCTGATCGCAGCCATTACAGCAGGAGTTTCATCTCCCATCAGGGAGCTGACCCACATGGTACAGCAGACTTGTCAGCAAATCATACCTCGCTCACTGCTCCCCTCAGCAATGTATTGCAGTCAATCCACCTGTTCTGTACCCTACTCTTTCTGTGGTGAATCCTCATACCACCCACACCACTGGCCTGTACCCCAGTTCTTGTATGCATAAATAAAATTTTTAAATGTTTTTAAAAATGAAAGCAATATTTTAAAAATTGAATTAATACAGGAAATATCCATAATGAACAAAAAAATCAAAATGTTGAATAATGGTTGCTCCCACTACTTTGAAAATTAGATAAAGTGTAACTCCTTGGCTGTCAGGGAACAAGTTAGAAGCCCAGAAAGTGGTAACATCCAATGGGTCTAACTTTAACTGTGAAATAACAAAAAAGAAAGGAAGGAAGAAGTAGACAAAGCCTCCATCATGCTTCCTCCCAATGTGCCTCTTTCCAAGGTGTTCTGTGTCCTTCCACCCTCCCTAAAAGACACCAGGTGCCTGAGCAACAAGCTACATTGTCTTGTGAGGCCATGACCAGCTTGAAACAAAGGCCTTGTTTTCTTCCCCAACTTCCCATCCTTCCTCTCCTTCTATACACTTATTCTGCCCTGTGACTGCATTTTCCCATAAAGTGTGGCAGGCAACAAAATCCACTTTTGTAGGGAACTCCCGCGGAGATTAAAGGTGAATAAGACAGGGTCCCTGCCTTCAAGCAGTTTGAAAACCAAGTGAATGCTGTCATGGATAAATGTGATAGATAAATTCAGTGTGGTGCAATATTGCTGTGTCCTTCATGCTCTGTCCCACATGGAGAGCTGGGGACCAGAACATGTTGAAGAATGAATAAGTTTATAGACTAAGAACCAGCAGGTTAAGTGCATTACAAGCAGAGAAATCATGAGTGTAAACACAAGCACAGAGGTGTTGGCAGGAAAAACACCTAGAAAGCTTATTATAGGTTCACACACCACAAGGTACTTGATTAAAACATCGTTCTGGAGATCTAATACTCATTTGCAGTAAAGTGAGGATTTTAATAATGTCGATCCGATAGAATTATCTAGTAAAATAAATGAGGGAATACATGAAAAATCTTCAAAAGCTTTTAGCAAATAGCAAGTCTTCCCTTCCAACTTCCTTGAGTGCCTTATATACTTTTAAAATTTTATTTCAAAAGAAATACACTGAGCTTACCACTCCAATGAATTTTTTCCATCTTTGTATCCTTGTATTGCATGTTAATAATTTGAACTATTTTAATATGCATTTCCATTTACAGCTGGCTAGTAAACATCTGTTGAACTGCCTAGAAAATGGATTTTTGAAAATGAACTAGAGATTTAATTTAATAATGTGCAGGGAGTCATCTAGCTATCAAATCTCAAACTTGATACAAATAGTTTTTTGACATTTGGTTTTTCCACTTATTTTTATTAAAAGGATCTGTATTTGTGCTTTATGGAACACTGAACAAAATTACTAATGTTGCAACTCTGTGCTCTTCTTTTAATAATTATTTTTCTGAAATTATTTTTGCACATAAATTTTTGTTTGCTTTGTAGAGGTAAAAGAGGTAAAAAAAAAAGGTAAAAGTGCCAAAGAAGTGTTTTTCATTATAAACTAAAGTTTTTCTGGTTAAATATATATTTTATATGTTAATGTATGCAACTTTTCTTTGTACTGAAGTGTATAACAAGTTTCTTTTTTTTAATCTGGACAAAAGTTTGTTTCCAAAAAACACTGAAAAATATTGTGTGTGTGTGTGCATACACATATAACAAATATATATACATATATCTACAACATTAGTACACCGCTATCAGGTATCACCAGCATGTTGCACTCACTACCAAATCATTCCATAATCCACTGTGCTTCCTTCCCTTTTTGTTCTTACCTGACACCCAATGCCCTCCCCTCTCTGGATGCTTCTGTTCTGTAATCAGCTTTTAGGAGTTTGTTTTTAAACTTGTCTTTATCTAACTCTTACTTTAATTACTTTATATTCATATGTTCATATATTAATTCATAATAGGTATATATAATACCTGACATATATATGTCACGTGTATTTGCGACACCATCAATTGTTTATCTTTCTCCTGGTTTATTTCACTTAACACCCCTCCATGATGCCACAAAATGCATGGATTTGTCTTTTTGATTGTTGAGTAATATTCCATAGTATATATATATATATATATCACATCATCTTGATCCACTCCTCTATTCTGGTGCACTTAGGTATCATCAACACACATTTTGAAGGAGGATTTATATTAAATAAATAAATTGTGTGCTTTTACTAGAGTATTTAGTTACTTGGCTAAGTAGAAAGTAGTCTCTTTCTTGTTTTTTTAAAGCTTTATTTATTTGTACATACAGAATTGGGATACAGGCCAGAGGTGCAGGGGCAGTAAGAGTATTCATCTCAGATAGAGTGGAGGGCAGAACAGGCAGATCGACAAATTACACTGCTGAGGGGAGCAAACAGAGAGCAGGTCAGGAGAGGTCTGCCACACCCTGTGGGTCACCTCTAGGGTGGGGATCGAACTCATGCTGAAGAGGCTTCAGCTTCTTAGTGCTGTGCTTTAACCCTCTACACCACCAGGGAGGGCCCAGTAGTTTCTTTTTTAAGTACGCATTTTTAAAGTATACATTCTCCTATAACCATTAACTTCCTATAGCTTGAACAATAGAAAACTATTTATGGAATTTTTTTTTTTTTTAAAGCAGATTGTGGCACTATTGAGTGTACAAATAATGGTGTTTTAAGAGCTTAATGTGAGCTACAAGTATGGACTAAAAGTAAAGAGAGATGATTCATGAAATATAAGTATCAAAAACACAGTTGAAAGATATTCTAACTACAAATTGTGTATCTCTATATCCTGTCAATTGATTGTTGTCTAAAGTAAGGAAATGTCCTGAATTATGAGTATAACCCACCAGAGGTTAATAACCAAGATACACACAAGTTTACTAAGCTTAACAATAAAAAAAAAAATCCCAATTAATAAATGGGCATCAAATTGTAACAGATAATTTACTAAACAGGATATTCAGATGGCCAATAAAATTTTGGAATATGTTCATTATCACTTTTTTTTTAAAGATTTATTTATTTATGCATACAGAACTGGAGTATGGGCCAGCAGTGCAGGGGTGGTGAGAGGCTTCAGCAGAGACAGAGTGGGGAGCAGAACAGGCAGATCGACAAAGTACACTGCTGAGGGGAGCAGCCAACAGGTCATGAGAGGTCTAGCTGCTCCATGTGGATCTCCTCCGGGGCAAACTCATGCAGAAGTGGCTCTAGCTTCTTAGTGCTGTGCTTTAATCCACTGCACCACCAGGAAGGGCCCTCATTATCACTTTTAATAAATGTACTGCAGGTCAAAGCTACAATGATAAATTATTTCATACTCATTGTAATGGCACACATTAAAAGCCCCCCCCCAAAAAGAGGTAGAGAGAGTGTAGACAAGAAGAATCCTACTACATTGTTGAGAACATAAACTGGTCCAGTCATTTTAAAAGGAAATTGGGATTTAACCAAAAATTGAAATATTTTATGACCCAGTAATCCCATTTTGGGGCATTTATCCAAAGAACCTAAAATCATCAATTTAAAAGATTATATATTCTACACTGTTTGTTATGGAGTTATTAACATAGATAAGACATGGAAATATGTAAATGCTCACTAATAAGTAATTAAGATGTTATCTGTCCAGACATAGTAGCATTTAGTTTATAGAGAAAATGTTGCCACTTATAGCAAAATGGAGGAATTTGAAGTATTTATGTGTACTGAAGCAGGTTAGAATGACAAGCATAGGACTGAGTCCAGCAAGATGGAAGCAGAGTGAGTATACCCAGCTCATTTACCCTGTATAGTCACATTAAATTGTATTTATATATTTCTGTAGGTATATATATTTTTCTACTATTTACATCTGTATACAGAGTATACAATGCATATGTATACTATATGCATGCACCATATACTATAAATATATATAGCTTTATAACATACACAAGATGTGTATATTTCTACATAATAGGTAAATACATGCTATTGGTATATATAAGCTATTGATTGATAGCTTAAATACATGCTATTGGTATATATAAGCTATTGATTGATATAAATATATCTACTAATATATACAGATATAGGAGTACAGCTACCTATGCATATATCTTAATACCTATTTATATACATATATATGCATCTAATTATAGTATACTATACATCTATTAATAGTATGTATATGCTCCATATACTCTAGATAGTATATCTAAAGATACCTACCTATATAGGATACACTATATGTATGTATAGTATATTATGCTGCACAGATACTATATCATATATCTTAGCAAAAAGATAGGATATCTAAGAAAGAATGTATTGATTTGAAAAGTGTTGATAATTTTTTTAAAAGATTTATTTATTTGTGCATACAGAACTGGGGTACAGGCCAGAAGTGCGGGGGCGGCGAGAGGATTCACCAGAGACAGAGTGTACAGATTGACGTAGTACACTGCTGAGGGGAGCAGCAGATAAGACAGGAGAGGTCTGCTGTGCCATGTGGGTCACCTCCAGGGCGGGGAATTGAATTCATACTGAAGCGACTGTGGCTCACTTTCATTGCCACTCTTTTACTCGCTGCACCACTAGGGAGGCCCCGTGTTGATCATTTTTAAAAGAAAAGCAAAAATTAGAAATGAGCAACAAGGATTACCTATACTTATATTTGTGCTACTCTTGGAAGGGGAGATCAAAATAACCTAACTTGTGATTCTGCTCTTTCTGAGATACAGGTAATAGCCTCTTGCACAAAAGTATACATCACAATTTAAAAGGTAAAATAATTGTGTATGCAGGTGATGCATCTCTCCCACCCCTGCTCCTTGATTACTATAATAATTAGTACTGCTGTTTACCAAATATTCTGTTGTCCTTGGGGACACAGAATAGAATTATGATGCCCAAGACATGCTGAAGTTGGACTGTGACATTTCCAGAATGAAGTTTGATTTGTTACTGTGAGATTAGCCGTATTCCTTTTCACTGATTTATTGTGAAACTAATAAAAATGTTTTTAAATTTAAGGTCACTTCATCTAGGTGGGCTTATTTCAAGACTTTATATTTAATTCTCTATTTGCAATTTTGTATTGATTAAAAATAGTACCCAAAGTTGTATAAACTGCAGGCTCCACAAATCCTCTCTCTGCCCTGGAAGCATTCAATGTAGAGTCCGCATCAGCCTACTTCTCTGATGTATTACAGTGAGATCACAATGATAAAGACTGAACATATATGAGCAAGAAATAAATCTTTGTTGTTTCAAGACATAGATGGTGAGGTTTAATAGTATAACTCACATTATCCCAAGTGATATAACTACAGTTAAAAACCATCTACAAATTGTGAGTGTTTTAGTGACACCAAGGCAAACCCTTAGTTGTCCTAGCAATAAATATCATAATTTAATTATCTAGAATATTTATTTATAAATCTGTTTTTCCTAAACTTAAATAAATTGAGAGACACCCTAAAAATCAGGCAAAATCATGTTTTAGCAAATAAAACTACCAAGTGGCTCTCAGAAAATATTCTACCTCAGAAATTAAGAGAGTTTATCTAGCTCTTACAGAAATTCAGGCAAATTATATCCTGAGTGGTATCTCATACATGAGCATAAACCACTTTACTCTACCCCAGCTTCTATTTATATTTATTAAATAACTGAAGTATTTCTATTTGCTTGCTTTTTATTGTATATTTTAAATAGAAACCTCAATGGCATTGTATTGAAATTCTAACTCAATCTCCTGCTCATTATATAACCTACTATAAGTTACAGTCACATTAAGTCTCTATTTTCTTATCTAAAAATCCATGGTGACTCAAGGAGTAAAGTCTGAATACAATGAAGTTATCAGCAGCCACTGCAGAATGATTTTAATCCCAGGCCATGGAGCAGCAGAACTCTCCTGTCTCGCCCACTGCTCCCCTCAACAGTGTAATTCAGTCGATCTGCCTGTTTTGCTCCCCACTTTGTCTCTGGTGAATCCTCTCACCCCACCCCACACCTCTGGCCTATACTCCAGTTCTTGGATGTATAAATAAAATAAATCTTTTAAAAATAATTAAAATGAGATCAGTAATATTTAACACAGTTCTGTGGTGAGAATTAAATGAGGTGATTGCAGTAGATATAAAATTAATGAAAACTTGTTAGAAAGATGGAGAGTGATGACAAGATAAACCATTGTTTCTGATTTACAATACACAGTATTTACATTTAAGTTTTTAGCGTCTGTGATCAATAATCCCCATATTACCTCTTTTTGATATCCATAGTCTTATGTAATTCCCTTCATAAGCAGTGATCTGTTTGACAATAGACTATCACAAAATGGCATTATGAGCCTTCAGCGATTGCACATCAGATGATTCACTGCGAAGAAAGCAGATAGCAGCCATGGGGACACTCAAGCTACATTGAGGACAGACCTGCAAATAAGCAGCCACTTGTTGCCATCTAAGTGAGTCATTTTAGCATTGAATCCTCCACACCCCACCAAACCACCACATGTTCTCAGCCCCAGTCAATATTTCCATCAACCTCAAGAGAGACCCTCAATTGTTGAGCTGAAGCATTCTCTAATTATTGACCTTAAAATAGAACAAATGTTTACTTTTAGTAAATATCTCAGTTACGTTACTAAGTATAACCATATGTAATGTATACATTATTTTGATTGTTCCTTCCCAAGAAATAAAACCACACTCTACTATTAAAATAAACACTAATTTGTACCCTCAGAGAAGACATTAAGTTAGATAAGGCTTCATACTACATGTTGCTATGTTGAAAACCCCATCACTTCCTGGGCTTTAACAGTTTGCAACAAGGAACCTGCATTATTAGGTATTCTGGCAATAAACATAATTCTTTCCTTTTCCCTTTCTTTCCTTCTGTTTCATCAGCCTACTTTAGCTCTTTCAAATGCAGCCTATTAGGAATGTATATCAGTCTGGACTTTGGCATCTGTATTACTCTTTTTCTCAAAGAACAGTTTTCACAATACAGCCCATCTCTCTGCAAACCATCTATCATGCAATATCTCTAGTTAAAAATCAACTGGTAGAAGGTCAGGGACCTTGACTGCTGCAAATCTCATTCTTAGCGTGGCTGCCATGGGCCTACAAACAGCAGTTCCAAAATTGTAACTGATGAAAGTACTTAAGTACACAATTTCTGTGCCAAGATAGCTCTCCTTTCATTTCCAATTGATTGAATGCCTCTCTATGCCAGGCACTGGGGTAGGTACTGGACCCTTGGCAATCTTAAGGTTATTTGGTTCTATATTTCCTTTTTTTTCTTTGCAAAATGTAAGAGGTAGGGAAAGGAAAGTAGGATTACCTTCAAAGGTATGTAAAGACATGTCTAAAGGAAAAAAACTCATTATTTTATAACATCTATAATTCAGTGCTCACTTCAAAAAGAGGTACTTTGGGATTCGTATAAGAAAACTACTGCTACAGCCTGATTCTGTGTTCGCCTGATGTCAATAGATGGCCATCAAAATTAATGCTAGGAGAAACACAAATGGAAAACTGCCTATAATATAGGGTTATTTATGACAAAAATGAAAAAATCACTATTCTGTGACCATAGTGATATCAATGAGGTTACTACAGTTGGAAGCAACTGTAAATTGTGAAAGTAAACAGATCATAAATGGATTTTCAAAGTTTTGTCTACCATATCTCCATGTTTGATCTGCACTATCTGCCTTAAAAGACAATCAGAAATGACACTGCTGTATTAGTAATACAGGCTTAAAGATTTCATGCTATCCCATGAGTTAACTTATGGGTTAGGAAAGCTGGAAAATTTGAAGAACCATATGCAAAAAATTCAGGACTTGGGCTATTAATAACAGGTGCAAAAATTATTTCAATATTTCTAACAGCAGATAGGAGAGTACTACATATTCAACATGGCTTAACAAAATGAAAAGTAATCTTTGAAATAAAATTATCCTGGAGATATTGTCACTGTTTTAACCATCCCAGTAACTCTACTTTGGAATTATATTCAGAGTCAGTTTATGAGCTATTCAAGTAAAAGTCTCACTACAACTCATTTTTGACCAAAAATGGCATTATATGATTTGTTCACATTATTCTCCACACTTAGCTATTAATGGCTTTTAGTTATTTCTAAAAATCAGACTCAAATTCAAAAGACAAAGCCATATTAAGGAGTTGTTTTATAGTCTTTCATACAGCATAGAAAGCAACTCCAAATGGGGGAAATCAAGTATACTAAGTTCCTATTATATATCATTATAGTACTAGAAGTTTACATATATATATATATAGCACCTAATTTTACATTATTTTACCTCATATTTGTGACCCCTTACCATTCTGACCTGGATATACGCAGTTTTCAGAACAAGGTTTATAATATTTTATCTTTCTTTTGTAGGCTGTTCTACCTTTTAATTACAACTTGTGACTCCAGTTAGTATATTCATAGATAATAACATATTGGAGAAACAGAACAAAGATTCCAAATGCCTTAAAATAAAAGACTAAGCTTTATTGGAGTCATTACATGCCAGAGCTATCACCTGTTAGAACTAGTTTTTGCACATATATAACAAATTAAAAAGACTATATTTAGTCCTACAGTGTATTATATTTCTTCTTCTCTTGATATTAACCATTTACTTACTGAAAAGACATTTCTATCATTATATTTTTAACATAACATTTGAAAGCACCTACCTTAAATAGATAAACATACATATATATAACAGAAATATATAAAATCATATACATTATACTGTTTAACCCTATGATAACACTATAAAGTAGGTACTATTAAAATTCACATTTTATAGATGAAGACATTGAGAAAGTGATGTTCAGAAGATTATCTATAGTTACAGGACAGAACCATGATCTTAAATTAGGCACCCTCATGTTTTTATAATTGTGTTGCTGTAAAAGAATGGCTAAAAATATTGACATATGCTTGCTGTTTGTTTAAATCACAATTGTCCTTATACATTTCACATAGCAACTGTTTCATGATTTGCATACAGTTGGGCTCAAATGAGTTACCTACCCAGAGGTCAAAAGAGAGATGGGTCCTGCTTATATGACAGGAACTCTCACTCTCTAACACTCCAAAGTATCTTCCCTTGAATCTTCTCCCTGAATGGTTGAAATTCTCTCCAAAAGCCATCCTCTGGGTAAATCATGATTATGTTGTCTTAAGATTTGTATAGCAAATTACATGTCACAATTATTTACCTGTATACAGAATTTTTAAGTTACTTTTTAATGTGCTTTTTCAGAAAAGCTCTTGTTATTCAACACGTATAAACCAAAAATTATAGCAAACATAGATGTACAATTTAAAGAAGAAACTCATGTGATTGATTACCACCCAGTTAATAAATTCCAATAATATTAAACTCTTTTCATCTACTTCCTTCCACATAAAAGACAGCTACTCATTACCCATTATGCTAACTCTTAAGACTCCATTTTCTTAATTTTCTCCAGTTTACCACCCATGTAGATAATACCTAAACATTACATCTTTTAATTTTGCCAAGTTTCAACTCTGTGCAAATAGATGATCCTTTGTATATTCTATGACTTAATTTTTAGGATGGCCATGACATACAATTATGTTGCTATGTAGCTTTAGTTTTTCTTCATGATTACGTAATGTTTCATGTATAGCTCAATTTGTTTATTCTCTTTATTGATAGATAATTCAATTATTTCCAGTTTATGTTGATAAAACAATATTACTATGAACATTCTTGTACAATGTCTCCTGATGAACACTTAGAAACAAATGTCAAGAGTATAAAAATAGGGGTAGAACTGCTATAGGATATGGTGAAGATTGCTCATTTTCTTTGCCCTTTTTTTCTTTCCTAAGAAATAAAGGATTAGAGAAAACATTTGCCCGTCCTCTTGAAGCCACTACCTTCCAATGGAGGCTAAGTAAAAAAGAAATAATAAGACACTTGCTGGTCTGACCTTTAAAAATTGGACATATACTCCTCAGGGTTCTCAATCTGGAATACTTGGTGTGCCATAGGATGTGCAAATCCAGCTCATAGAACATGTAAACAGTGCACAATGACCTAGGAAATGAAAAACTAATGAGGTAGAACAATCCTTAAGTGACTGTGTGAAAGAGAGCCCCAAAATTGGACCATTAATTTGGGACTGTTAAATTAACAGAAACTATTTTTATAGCATTTTAACTGCCATTTCATGTAGTAGATGGTAGATTCATAAGTTTAATTCAACTAGGTTAGCCCCAAATGTTTTCCAAACTGATTGTGTCAATTGGCACTCCTATCTGCAGAGCATGAGTTCCAATTCCTGCAACTCCTCCTTCAATTTTAAGTTTTACAACTCTAGTGAATATTAAATGTTAACTCATTGATATGTATACCAAAAAAATGCTAACTCACTGCATTTCAAGCTAAATTTCACTGGTTACATAGGGCCAATTATTTCCATTCATTTTTCTTCAGTAGGATTTCTTATTCTTTGAAATATATTTTTTTAGTATTTTATTTCTTTATTAATTATGTTATTCTGAATAATGTGTAATTATTTACAATTTGGGAGAACATAGCAGTCTTTGTCAAACACATGTTATAAATATCATTCTGTTTATAGGGATTGGTGACTTTAATGAAACAAATGTCTCAATTTCTTCCTTTAATTTCTGCTTTCTTAACTTTTCTATTGACATTGTAAAAGAAACTCTTTCATTTCCTAAAATGATGCTAACCTACATATTCTTCCAAAGGCTTTAGGCTATTGCATTTTACATTTAGCTCTTGAGATTACTCACTTGAGTTCTGATATGCTTATTTGCACAAAAGAGTAAAGGGTGGAGTTGAAAATGGCAAATGGAAATTTCAAATAATGGGTGTGCCCATAGTCGTTTGTAATTTATGTGAATACTATCTTTAATGTACATTGAGAAAGGGAAACAGGGCAATAGCATTGTCTCTAGAAATTACCTTAATGTGGCTTAATAAGATTTTATGCTAAACTCAGTTGTTATATACACATCAGTGACTTGTGTACAGAACAGACTGAACCTGTCTTATTAATGTTAAAAAGGACCTGGAGTTCTTTCTCTGTTTCTAACTTCTGGTTAAAAACCTAGACATACTTCCAATTGTGTGACACGGTTGCCAAGAAATGTAATGAGATCTAGGCCTCCATTAAGAATAGAATGTCCAGATCATGGAAGATAAAATGTCCTCTATGGTTTCCACTAGTTAAATGGCAATTAGGTATTGTATTATATTTTATTCTGCTACAGTTCTTGAAAAACACAGAAGTAAACTAAACATCACCGAAAGGAGAACAAAATCAGTTGGTAATGAGGTGAGAGACATTAAGAATTGGATGCTTAATTCAAGCTAAGATTTTAGCTTGAAATAGAAAAGATATAGATGAGTTGTAATGCTTGTTTAGAAAATTTTAATATTTACTTAAGAAAGGCATGTGTCTTAGCTCAGACAATAATAGCAAAATACTGTAGACCGAGTGGCTTAAACAGCTGAAATTTTTTTCTTATAATTACAGAGGCCTGAAAGTGCAAGTTCCAAGTGCCAACAGATACTGTTCTTGTTGAGGTGCTGTGCTCTTCTTGGTTTACAAATGCCTGCCATCTTGTGTGTGTTCGCCTGGTCTTTCTTGAGTGCATGCTTATGGAGAAAGAATTCTCTTTTCTTCCTCTTCCTATTAAGTACAACTCTCCTCATCAGACACCGCTTTCAGACCTCATCTAAATTAAATTACTTTCTAAAAGCCCCATCTTCAAATACCATAACTTTGAGGAATAGTGTACAAAATACAAATTGGAGGTGGGGTGGAGCAGACATACAAATATTTAGTTCATACCAGCACAAGGATGTGTTTTTCCTAGTAAATGCTGGGACCAATGGTTAGCAGCTATAAGGAAGCAAGTTTAAGCCAAATATAAAGATTTTTATAGCACATGACAAGTTCCATCTCAAAAAATGGCAAAAAAAAAATGACTGGTTTAAGAAAGTAGTGATTTACTTCCCCAAAACTGATGGCTCAGAGGTATAGTTTGGAAGAACATTTATCAAGGATGTTACTAGAAATAACTAATATCTATTAGTGCTTACTGATAAGGAATTATTCCCAAGGACTCTTCCTTCATTTTCCTATTTAATACTCATAGTCACCCTAGGAAATAAAATCTGTGGTGTCATAGTTCTTTAAGCTTCTCTCTGAAGAGAAGCTTACTTTACCTCTCTGAGAGGTAAAGTAATTTGCTCAAAGTCACACCAAATGTAAAGTCAGAAAGTATATCTATCTTATGTCCTCAGACTTCTTACTCACACTGCTTCTCACTTGTCAATGCTTTTGGAAGAGATCCGCAGCCCTGGGAGAGAAGCTGTACTATCTGGATTTCCAATTCTGAGCCTAAACCAGTATGGAAAGCAGATACTACAGGGAACGGAAAAGGGGCAGGTAAAATTTAATGAGGGAGGAAAATTTCTGGAAAGATCGTAAGTATTGGGCACTGATCCAGGAAAAAACACATTCCTGGCTCTGTGTAGGCAGGGGAAGGTGAAAGGGAAGTAGGAGGTAACAAAGACAAAAGATAGACAAAAAATTTCCCTGCTATTGCAGAGGCCTTATTTGGGGATCTTAAATGAGTGTCCAGAGACCACATTAGTTAATAGTCAGAAAGAACAAAGGGAAACATAGAAGGAATATCATTTCCAAATCTAGAATCCATGACTTAGATATTCATGACATGCAGTGTATTCACTTTTGATATATTTCTTACAATTAAATAACAGCCCTCCTTTACAAAAAGCAGTACAGAATTTTGCTAACTAGATCTAACAGGACTATTTTTAAGCATTCATTTATCCATGCATGTATTCAGTTAACAAATGAATGAGTGTCTACTAGATAGTTTTTTAAAAGTTTTTGGACACTTTTCTTGGCACTGAAGTTGTAACAAGAAAATAGTAGTTCCCTCCCACACCCCACAAAGAAAATTTCCTGTCTTCACTGAGTGTAGCCCATAAAGCATAAAAGCACATGCAAAACTGAGAAGAATATACAAAATTTAAGGCGTGTTAACTAGTAAGAAGTGTTAAGGAGAAAAACAAAGAAGATGAACATGAATTAAATATATATATTTACTGTTGAAAATTTTGATTGAATTTTAGTCAAACAAAAAAGAAGGGGATGTTATTAAGTCACATGAACATTTAAAGTTTATGTTTGTGAATTGCAAATAATGTGGTATGTTTTAAAGCATAATTAAAGGCCAGCAGCAAATCATTATACTTCTCATTCTGAGAGCCTCCTCTTTAAATGAGAATCCCAACATAGCCTTTTAGGCTGTGTGGTTGAATGTCTCAAATGAATGCACCCTTCAAAATGTAAAGCAATATAGATATGTGGCTTTATTAAAAGTTACTTTTTAAAAAAATTCCCCCCTTATCTCTATGGGTATATTAACACACCAAAAAAGATACATAAAAAGAGGGATGGAGTGACATTTTCTATTGGAGGTACACACACAGAGAAGCATACAGACATGTACTTTATCCGGTCCTCCTCATATCTCCTCTAATGCACCTTGTACAAATATTCTGACAGGGAATAAGCAAATCTGTTGTCGAATAGAGTACTTTGAGGCTTCCAAGAGTCTCTTAGCAGACCCAGGGCAACACATTCCGTTTCCATTCAAATCTCTTTGGATTACGGAACACTTGGCTGTGCTTTTTAAAATCACCTCCTGAAATGCTGGTTTCCTTCCTCCATTCAAGATACTCAACAAAATGGAACTTGTCAACTGTACTTATGGTAATAAATCTTCTTTCCAGCATTTCTCCTGACATTCTAATGCCTTCCTGAACATAATAAAAAAGGTCATTTTCCACCTGATTTCATCTTCTCCAAGCTTCCTTATATTTCTGCAAATCCAAGTTTCAACATGTTTGATTTCATTCTTCCTACACTATTTTATTTGCTTAAGCCAAGCTAAAAAACCCCAACTGCAACCTTATGTACTCCTCTAATTGCTTGAGTGGGGATTATATTTTATTGACTAAGTGTATAAAATAGATAAATTTCAGAAATAGTAGATACATTTCAGAGAGCTGAACAATATTCCTTTCCTTAAGTGACGGAGAATTAAATACTTCCTTTCAAATATCACCCAAGGATTTCGTATGACTTTGTTTCCTATACCAGTTTAGTAACTTTTTCTGTATCAATTATGACAAAATCTGCATTTGTGCTGTAACAGGGTGGTCCCTAGGAAAAGGGTGGGGCTTCAGGGGTTTCCCTCTCCCCCTGTCCTCTAACACATTTGGGGAGCCCTGTAAAAGTGCAACAACTCAGCTCTATTGTCAGGTATTTCACCATCCTCTTTAGCTTTTTCACAGAGGCAATTTTAGTAGCTTTCCAAAAAGTGCACATTCTTAATTACTGAAGAATTCCTTCCAGCAAAAATAGTTGTATTTATTCTTGGTAGGCTCAGGTGTTGATGGATGTGCAAAGCATGATTTCTCGACAAGATTCTTTGAGATATAGTGTTATTTTTATTGAAAGTTTATACAAAGATTAGGACTACTGGCAGTACTTCCAAGGCAAAAATTTGTGAAAACCTTGAACTTCTTTTTTGTCAGTATTCAAAGACATGGGCAAGTACATACTTGTTTTGTTTAACTTATTTGTGACTTTTATGTACGTCAGTTCGTCCATTTTCCAAAAATAAGGTATTGGGGCATCGAGGCAGGCTGTGGCCCCTTCACCAGAGGGACAAAATCCTTGGACAATTTGAAGGGACCAAACCTTACTCTTGCACAAGGCAGAAACCAAGCGCTCCAGCTCGCGGGTGGTACCCGAGCCTTCGCGGCCAGCGGGGGACAAGAGCACGTTGGCTGCTGGGGCGCGGCCAGCTGGACTCCCCAGGTTCCAGTCCCAGTTTGAACCCGAACCGACCACCAAGGAGCTCCGTAGGTAGACAGGACTGGCTTCTCCCACGGAAATCACTCTCTTCGAAAGACAGTGGTTTCTTCCACTCCGAACAGTAAAGGTAGGGACAGTGTTGGGGAGCCTGCCGACTGTCCAGGAGGAGCATAGCCCATCTCAGCCGTGGGTCTGAGATGCTGGGTCAGGGAAGATGGGGAGCTGGGAAGAGTTGCAGAAAGACAAGAGCGGGGAGGAGGGACCCTGAGCGGAGGCTAGAAAAGACGAGGGGGAGCTGGGTCAGCTTCCTAGCCTGTATGTCTCCCCACTCTGGCTGGGAAAAAGAAAAGGTGGAAAGCTTTTGGGACCTGAAAGAATGCAAACCTTGGCGAGCAAAGGAAAATAAAAACCTGCGCAAGGGCTCTTGGCACTGAACGTAGGACTCTGGGAAGAAGGGCGGAGGAAAAGAGAAGACGAATGTACACCCTTTGTTATTTGATGTCTGTTTGTGTCTTTCTCTACCAAGTACAAAAAACATCCATTATTTAATGAAAACAGGGGTGCCTTCCTTTCTTCTTTTAATAAATTCAGCAGCTTTTCTCTCTCTACCCCCTTGGTTTTTCTGCTTCTCTTAGTTATTTGCTCCCAGTGTATCACTAGGTCTCATTCTCGGTTGATCTTTTTAACTAATTGAAATAATTTATCTCACTTTTATGACCTGTGGTCAGGCTTCTTCTGTGTAAATACCTGCTAAGCACATTATTCCCCTAATTTGGACTTCCACAACCATTTTCAACGTTTCATCCTTTCTATCTAAGGTTTTCATTATTGAGAAAATTCTATCCCTCATTCCCTTCCTCCCTGCAGGAGCGAGTATTTACATTCCAGGCCCAGAGCATTCCAACCCCCGGCTGGGTGGCTGTTTTGCCCTCCGGCTCTCAAAGCATTTCAAAGGGGTTCGCTTTGACCTCCCGTACACCCCGACTAGGAGGCTACAGTTTGGGCTACTCACCAGGCTGGGGATCTTCACCTTTCACTTTTCTTTAAAAAAAAAAAAATGTAAAAACGACTGAAGTGCTTAAACAAAAGAAGAGTAATTTAACTCGTACTCTGCACCTCAAACACAATACCTTTTCCTTCTCTTCATCGGCCCTCATTTTCTTCAACTGCCCCTCCCCATCAGTACCTGTTTTTGGCACTCCAAAAGTTAAATCAACATATGAGAAAAGAAGTGGTAACTCTCATTTTAATTCTGTAATGTAGCACAGGCATTCATTCAACAAACCTGCATTGTTTAATTAATGGGTGCCAGATGCTGGGAAGAGGCTCAGTGACTGAAAAGATAAATGAGGTTTCTTTTTCATCACATTTTCTTCTCCTAACTTCCTCTAATGTCATCATCCCCATCATCTTTGATTATGGTCACTGAGAATTTAATATATGTCAGGCATAGGGTTAGAAATTTTACAGGCATTTTCCCTTTTGATTTTTATAAGTACTTTTAAAATGAACTTACATTAGTTCCATTTTATAGGTGAGAAAACTGGGGATTAAAGAAGTTGATTAGCTTCCACAAGCTCATACTTCTAGTAAGTACTGGTACAGAGGTGTGTAAACCAGACATTCTGACTCCAGACTTGTGGCACATCACTGCTAAGGAGTCACTGTTCACTGGAGGAGCCAGACTTGTAAACAGAAAAATGCAAGTCAAAATGGTAAGTGCCAAACCCATAGAAATACTAAGGCTGCATGACTAACACTGCCTAGGGGAATCAGGAAAGCCTTAAAAGACTACTTGACATATGAGTTGGGTCTTGAAATATGAGTAGGAGTATCCCAGGAAAACAAGGTGGGAGGTGCATTTCAGAGCTGAGAAAGCCATAAGTAAGGACTCCAGTTGAGAAAGGTGCCCGTGGTATGTTTAGGATACAAGTGAGTGTTGATGAGAGTATTGTAGCATTGATGTCATTTTGAAGAGGTGTAGGGTTCAGTGAGCCCGTCCTTACATTACCTCTTAGAAAAGTCTCTGCAGAGTTCCCCTTTGAACACCACATGGTGAGTTTACCCTGGAGACTAAGACATTTGTGCAGACATTGGCAGGTGAAGGTTACTTTTTAAAAGGACAGATTTATTGGGAATAGGAGAAAGAAAAAAAGAGGTACCTGCCCAGTCACAGGCAGAAAGGAAAGCTGCCTTTTGCCTTTGCATAAATTGTACTGATAGAGTGTTCTTCCGGGGGAGGGGTTCATTCCTTTGTATAGTTGTTATCTATTGTTAAATTAATTACTGCTAGGTATGGCTAATTTGATTTGTAGGGACTGGTGATTTTCTACAATGGCCCTCTGTCTCTTTATCCCAACCTGTGATCTTCACCTACAGATGCGTTCCATAGCTGTCTGATATTAACCATAGCAGTTGGCTCTCAGGATTTTTCAGTTCTATAGCTGGTTTAACAACTATGTTAATCATTTCTATCCCCACTTCCAGTTTCTGATCTTGTGATAACTTCATCCTAAATTTTCTGCTCTTAGCCTTTATCAATATGAAACTGTTTTGTCCCAACTTCTGTGACCGGCAGCAAGAAAGGAAGGCGGGAGGCAGAAAGGCTGAGCAAGCAGATCCCGGACAGCAGCTGAATCGGAGCCCCTAGAGTGGGGTCCGCAACTAGTGCCCGCTTAATAAGGGGGAAAGCGTCTTTTATATAGATCTAGGTTCACATTCCAAAGGGTGAGTCATCGCTGTGCCCCCTGGTGCTAGGCCCAGTTCCTCCCACCTGTATCTCCCGGATGCCCGGCCCAGTTGACTATCAGTTTGTTATCCCCTTCAGCTAGTCCCATATCAAGCTTGAATGCAAGGCTGAATTCTTTCCTTGTCAGTCAATCTTTGGTTCCCAACAGAAACTAAGATGGCCAAGCATGAAACTAAAGAAAAAAAATGTCAAGGACTTTAAAGATCTTGCTGGAAAATTCAACTTTCACCTGGCAGGTAAAGCTACTTCAGCAAAAACTTTAAAGAAATGTAATGATATAATCAAATTTGTCTATCTTAAGATGATGAAGGGCAAGATGGAGAATAAGGAATAGATGGTAAGGAAGCCAATTGAAAACTTGCTATACAATTGATGTGTCTAAACTAGGAATATTGAGACTAGAAAGAAAGAATTTGCTTACCAACGAAAATTGGTATTAAAACTTATTTTTATTTCTAGAACAAAGGGTTTTAAATACAAAGGGTTTGAAAATTTGATTCACAATTAAGAGTACTCTTCAGAGACTATCATATCAACTGTCTTATTTTTAGAGGTATACTTTTAGTCTATGAAGCTTTGGAAGATTAAACTCCTAAATCAAATAGTTAAAGAATGATAATAGCTACCTTACATACAAAGACTACTTACTGTCCATGCTCATAGTATCCTTTATACATTTGACCTCATAACTTTTGATGGTAAATAAAAAGCCACTCTGAAGTCCATTTTACAGACTTGAGCGCTAAGGTCAGAAACTTGATGAGGTTGTTCAAATAATTAGACACAGAACTAGGATTCAAAACTAGACTTATCAGATCCCTGAATTCATGCCACGTAACATGTATGCTGTGTTCTGGGATTGAAATTCAAATATCTTTACTCCTAATCTAGTATTTTCATCAGTGATTATTACTGCCGGTTCCTCCTGGTAGATGAATTTCTGGTATCACAGGACCCAAATTCCCAATTGATTCCCTACTCTTTGAAAATGCCCTAATGTAATATTTACTGTGCATTCACCATCTCCAAACACACTAAGCAAGATAATATTCTTTTTAAGACTTAAGGTTTAATGGTGAAAAATGACAAATACAAATGATATCAACATACAGTCAGAATATAACTCATCAGAATTTTGTATTGAAGCAACAGCTTCATCAATGGATGTTCATCATAGGTCTCCAAAGATGTTCAAAACAGATTTCCATAAAACATGCCACTTTGACATGGCTTATATTGAGCTGAGGTCAGTCAGTGCCCTGAAGGGTCACAGGAAACTTTTATCACTCCTTTAATTACCTAGAATGAAATTGGGGATATTACACAGAATCAGAACTACAGGAGAAACTTATCAATACAGCAGGCAGACATTTATGGTCCACATTGTAAGAGTCACCCTGTCCTAGTCAAGTGAGCCCTCTCCATTCTTGACGTTCCAGGCCACTATCTCATTTCTTAGCTAAGGATGTGCCCTTTCATTGTGCTCCACTGACCTTAGGATTCACTATGATAGAGGTCTTCTATAAGTATGTAACTATCTTTCTCCTAATACAGTATGCTAATTTTATTGCTCCATCAGCCAAAATAAGAACTCCCTGCCCCTCACCAGGGATTGGGGAAATTTCTTTACCTCTAAAGTATGGTACAGCCACAAGGTATTAAGGGCAATTGCAAAATCAACTACTGTTATTCAGCTGTTTCTTGTGCCAAGGGCTTCACATGTGTTATTGCATTTAAGAAAACTGATGTAGAGAGGTAAAGTAACTTGTTCATTGTTGCCTAAAATTAAGATCAACCAAAACTGTAGCTCCAGTTTATCCAACACCATAAACAGGAAAGTCTTCTCTTTTCAAGCAAACTGCCAGCTCCTGAGAATGCTAATCTTGAGTAACTGCCCCTCATCAAGTCCTAACCCACTCTTTTTATTTGCTTTTTCTACCTATCTTTTGGAATATAACCAAACCAAACTCCACTCCAGCATCTGAATCCATCTCTTCTTTCTCCAAAAATTACCCCTGATTTCTTCATCTCTTCTAATACATTGCCCAAGCATCTCTTCCTCCAGGTGCGTTTGTATGCTGGGAAGTTTTCCAGGGCTGTTTGATGCTGTCTTCAGTGAAGGTCACGTATCTACTTGAAACTCACCATTACAGGATTACCCTCTAGAAACTGGAAGTTGGCAATTACTACAAATCAGTGCTGTTTCGTTTTTGTTTTTGTGAGCTGGATGTTAAAATTTATTAGCAAAGCATTGTCTATAAAACTGACTTCCACTGTTACCAACCACAAAATAAGTCTTCAAGAGCCTTCCCCATTCATTACCTGCTCTTGACAGCCAACTTTGCATTGCCGCCTCCTCCTGCTCTTGGCTCCTAGCAGCCAACTTGTGCCCCTGGAAGATCACCTGCTAAAGGGAACACTATCAAGGAAGATGGGGAGCTGGAGGAGGACAGTGAGCTGGGTCAAGAACAGAAACAGGGAGGGTGGAAGAGGTGGAGGAAGGAGAGAGTAAGGAAGAGGATAGAGACAAGATGAGGAGGCCGAGGTTGCAGCAAGCAATGTATAACTGATAAGGGTAAAGATCTGGGCACCAGAAGCAGAAGACCTGCGAAGATGACTAAGCGGCAAAAAAAAAAAAAAAAAAAAGCAAAGGCTAATTAAAAGAAAAATTCTGTAGACGGTGACCCATTCACCCTCCTCTTCCTGCCTCAGATTCTAGAGACAGTTGGTAGCTTGGCAGTAGCACTTTAGAGTCATTACCACCACTTAACCCCAAAGCCTCAATGAGAATTTGTAACATGGGGGGTAAAAAGAACTGAAATTTCCAAAGACCTGCTTCTTTTTTTCTTAAGATTTACTTAAAGAGGAAAAATTGTACTTTATATTTCAATTTTATATTTTTTGTGCATTATTGTTAGGGGCCAGCTATTTTTAATGATCTTGGATAACCAACTAGGCTTTAGTGTTTTCTGTCCTACTTCTGACTTTATTTATGGTGTGACCATGTTCATTATAATCTCTAAGGAGAAAAAAGAAACACTTTGTTTAAAAAATAATTATAATAAACAATTATGCTTATCCCAAGCATTCTAGTGGCTTTTGTGTATATACTTAGCTATACTGTACTAAGAAGTTAGTTTATATCAGGTGCTGAAAAGTATAAAAGATAAAGTGTTTCTTTTTTCCTTTTGTCTGTGAAGTTGCACATTGGGGATAGACCCCAGCCTTGTGCTTCTGAGGTGCTATTGGCATGATGACCACCTGCTTTCAGGGTTCCAGGGTGGTTATTTGGCTCAGGCCTGGTGAAACATGGCCCTGGATCTTCTTATTCACTATAAAATACCCAATAGTTGGGCAGAGTCAATCATATTTTCCATGAGCAAGAGGGTATTGCTTCCTTTAGCCTTTCAATTTATGTGAATATACACTCATCTTTGCAGGTAATCATCTTTTAGTATGGTGGAAGTTTGTCTGCAGCAAGAGGAAATGAGTAAAAGTCAACAATAAGCAAAGGTACATAGCTATGATACAGGAAGGATAAGAGCTTTGAACTTTGCTCAAATGTCTGGATGTGATGCCTAAGCTTGTACATACTTCTGGGATTCCCACTTATTTAAACCTTCTTTTATTCTTTTGGGTATGTCTGTGGGTTTTTGTCATTTTCAGGTGAAACTTTCCAGATCATTTCAAAAACCTTAATAAAAATTTCTGAACCTGATGAAAAGCTCCCATAGGTTCACTGACATTCTAAAAATATTGTTTCTCTAAGTTAAAGAGAAACAGGAGAGCGCATCGTAAAATACCCAAAGCTAAATTTCTTTCTTGGCTGATATTCTAAGATACCTAATTTATTGTATTGTTGTCTCTGATCTATGACTCATGTCTCTTAGATCATCATTTCCTTTCAATAGCACACAAACAACAAAACATATTCATTTATTCACACATTATCATGGCTTTCTTATTTAACTCAGAATACTAAGCTTTTATAGAATGTGCAAAAGAAAATATGTTTTGGTGGGAAGAAAAGAAAGGAGAAAGGAGCTGCTGGTCATTGTAGAACTGGGAGAAAAATTAGCATTAGAAAAAGATCTTTTTCATCTTAATGTTCATGGTAGGAATTCAAGCGGAGGGTGAAGAATACCTCAAGATAAAGTAATTTGGGAGTATTACTTCTTTCTGAGAGCATCCCTGAAGCTATAGTTTGTAGGAGGAAAGAAGTGAGAATCAAAGATGACACTTGCTGGGTCTGAGTCACTGGAGTCCAACTTCTTGGATACATGAACTCTCTTCCTCCCCATACCTGCTTCTTAAGTAGCCCTTTGACGGTTCTTTGCCTCCAGAAGTTAAACTTAGTGTTCATTTAATCCTGATTTGTCTCAGTCCTGAAAAACAAAAAATCTAAGGAATAACCCTGGTCTTCATACTCATTGGAATGTCCACGAATCAAGGAAAACTAAGTTTTGATCTCTGGGACTTCTCTTCTAACTTTATTAATTATTAATTATTCACACTTCAACTTGGGCATCATTTTCTATAAAAAGGAAAATCAATTTTCCTTAAGAGTATGTCAATGGACTGGTTTTAATAGAACTTCAAAACTAGATCCGATAGCCAAAAATTAACTTACTTTCTGCCAGGTGACTTCAGTGAAATCATATACATGTTTATAAAATTTTAGGCATTGGTTATATAGCTGTTTTAATACGTATTATATTTTCTCACATGCTTTTTTCACCTTGAGATGCAATTGTTAAATGAATTTCTTACCCTCACAAAGAAAAACAAGCATATTACACTTTCACAAAATATTTAAATGCTGGATATTAAATCAAATTAAATATTTGTTCCTTAACACTGTTAACTGAATAGATATGAATCATCTGTTTGTGGACTACATTGCTCTAAATTATCATTTTTCCACCTCCACTCTGTTCAGAGTAAAGTGTAGAGAACATTGAGACTTAAAATCTTGAATACTGAGCTACCTTTGTAGACTCTAATATTGATATTTCATCCATAAGCATGCCTTAGTGAAATGTTATAGAGAACACTATTCAGAATGCTTGTTCTAAATGAACTGTATGAAATTTATTAATGCCAGTTGATAAGCACACAAATTTTTATTCTGAGAATTTCACTTAAAAGTTAGTGTGTTTTATGTATTTATCCTACCTAAAAGTGACCCATATGCACTTAAGCAAGAGTGCTACCCAATCCTGCATAAATTTTGCCTAAACCTTCTGGCCCCAGAGACCTAGTCTAATACCTAGTCTGTCATATTATGTAGTTAGACTAATCAGGTGGGTTCTCTAATTGTCCTGGAAATTCTTAAAATATCTAGAGGAGGAAGTGAAGATTCAATCTGCTAATCAAACTTTAGCTAAAACAACCCCACCTGTATCAGTTTATTAATTATCTTGCATAATAATTTAGAATTATCTATGTTAGGTATATGTGACAGAAAATAAAAGACAAAAATTTCTTCTCTTTTTGAGTTCTCATTTTAGTAGGAGGCAAAAAATAATCAAGATATATCAGTTAAATATGTATTATGCAATATGATAACAGATTCTATGGAGAAAAACAAAGCAAGTAAGGGAGATTAGGAGTATAGTAGAGGGAACTGAAACTTTATGAGTTGTTCATGGAAACCTTCAGTGAAAGCTTCAATGCCTTTTAAAAAACATATGTATTTATGCATACAGAACTGGGATATAGGCCAGAGGTGCAAGGATGGCGAAGAGGATTCACCAGAGACAGAGTGAAGAGCAGAACAGGCAGATTGACGAAGCGCACTGCTGAGGGGAGCAGCCGGTGAGACAGGAGAGGTCTGCTGAGCCATGTAGACAACTTCCTTGCCCTGGGATCTCACTTGTGCTGCAGTGCTGCTGATAGCTTCTAGCACTGTGCTCCAACCCCTTGCCTCACTAGGGAAGGACCCTCAAGGGGTTAAGAATCAGCACTATGAAACTATCCACTGCCAGGGAACTACCCCAAGGCACAGCAGGCCTCTCCATCTTACCTGCTGCTCCCCTCAGCAATGTATTTCAGCCATTCTGCCTGTTCTGCTCCCCACTCTGACTCTGGTGAATTCTCTCACCCCCCCACACCTCTGGCCTATAGCCCCTTTCTTGTAGCATAAGTAAATAAATATTAAAAAAAATTTTTAAATAAAGAGGGGATGTACTAATATTCACTAATACCAAGGGGAAAAAGTTGCAAGGATTAGAAATAGTCTTGATGTGATGTGGGAATATGCCAGGTATAATTAGGAACAGTGAGAAGACCACTATGGTTGAATGGATCAAACATTCAGGTATTAGAAAATTGGATTTAAGAGTAAGTCTGCATAGAGAAAAATGGCTTGTGTTAAATAAAAATTGAAAACACTTCATCTAAATTACTAGTAAGGATGTGAAAAGCATTAAAATTATAAGGTTCATATACTACATAAATCAATCAGGTTTCTTTCATTGTTATTAATCATTTCCTTTTTTATTTCCTGCTAATTAACATCAATCCTTAAAGAGTATCTATTTATCCAATAATACTATGATTTCAACTATTTTACTTATTTTAGGAGAACTATTATAGATAATGTGGACCTAACATTTAATTAATTTGGCTTTCCATAAGGCCATTAATTTCATGGAGATTTCTTTGTTTTAGAAAATCAAATACACATTTCCCCCCATACATCTAATGTCATTATGTGTATAACTCAAATTTTGAGATTAGCATAAATCATGTGATGAGTAGGTATATGAAAGTAGAGATGACTGGAGAAGTTTTTGAAAATTACATAGTCAAACTGAAATTTTTATAAAGCATTGACATTTGAACAACCATACCCAATGTCAAAGACTGTAATAGTGAAAAATACTGCAAGGCAATTGAAAACTGAGATTTTTCCAGTGAAGCTCCAAGCTGTGGGGGAAATCCAGATGATTATACTATTTCAAAAAATTTTATGCAACTAATGAAATTACAAACGAATTACAAGTTTTTAATAAAATGAGAGATTTGACATACATATGATAGTTATAAGCTAAGTATCATAGTCAAAAACTTAGTCAGATGCTTCCTCAGTTTCCCCATGTCTTAAACAGAAAGGAAAATCAGTAAGTGGATTTCTAGTGTAACTAAAATCATTATGCATTTTTTTCGTACCCTGATTTTGAACATTCTGGAGTCTGAGATAAGAGCATAAAGTTTACCATAGGTCTTGAAAACTTTTGCCCGCCTGAATTCAGAGATGTACCTTTATTAACAAACAATATATTAATAAATGACTGGTACTACTATTAACAATTAAAATTAAACAGCAATATTCAAGTAGATCTGGTACCCATCTGTCCTGTATTCCATATATAAAAGGATTTTAGGAATTATTGAATTAAAAAAATCTTAGAGTCCAGAAATGAAACCCTTTTATGTTATAATTACATGATCTCTGTGCCTCTTTCAAATAGCTATTTGTTCCCAAACAATATAAATTCCATTAGTCCTTTTTTCCATTTTTGTCATCAGTGCATTAGGCCAGGCCCTTATTCATTCCTGATCACATAAAATCTTTAATGATAATACCTGTATTTTTAGCATGGCCTTTATAGTTTTATTTTCATTGGTGGCAATTTTTTTAAACTTTTAAAATTATAATAGTTTATTTTTACATCATTTTGTGTCTTTTTCCATCTCAGTTGTAATCCCTGTGAGCTTCCTATCACCAATTCACCCGTGTGCCATCACCATAGTCCCATGCACCATCCCTCCCATTTCTGATCCCATTCTCCCCTCCACCCCTGTAAAATGTTTCTGGTATATAGTTGTTCATTATTATTATTATTTTCTCCCCTGGTTCTTTATCATCCTGCTATGAGTGAAACCACCCGGTATTTTTCATTTTCTTTCTGGCATATTTCACTAAGCATGATCCCTTCCAGCTCCATCCATGTTGTTGCAAAATGCATGTAGTTATCTGATTTGATCGCTGAGTAGTATTCCATTGTGTATATGTACCACATCTTCTTAATCCAGTCATCTACCTTTGGGCATTTGGGTTGATTCCATGTCTTTCCTGTTGTAAATAAAGCAGCAATAAACATGGGGGCGCAGGTGTCTTTTTGAATCAATGT
>NW_004567104.1:44727179-44794472 GCF_000260355.1 Condylura cristata | reverse complement strand
TGTACAGAAGCTCTTTAACTTGATGTAGTCCCATCTGTTTATCCTTTCCTTCACTATCGTTGTATTGGATGCTGTATCTTCAAAGATATTACTGAAGTGGATGTTGTGCATCGTTTCACCCATCTTTGCTTCCAGGTATTTTATGGCTTCCATTCTTATGTCTAGGTCTTTAATCCATTTCGAGTTGTTTTTTGTGCATGGTGCAAGGTAGTTATCTATTGCTTTTTTTTTTTGCATGTAGCTTCCCAGTTTTTCCAGCACCATTTGTTGAACAAACTTTCATCTTTCATTTTATCTCCTTTGCTCTTTTGTTAAAGATTAGCTGCCCATAAACCTGTGGGTTTATATCTGGGTTTTCTATTCGAATCCACTGGTCTGTGTGTCTGTTCTTGTTCCAGTGCCATGCAAAAAAAAAAAACAAACAAACAAACAAACAAAAACGCATTTCTTAAAAGATTTATTTATACATACAGAACTGGGATACAGGCCAGAGGTGCAGGGGGGTGAGAGGATTAACCAGAGACAGAGTGGGGAGCAGAACAAGCATATTGACTGAAATACATGCTGAGGGGAGCAGCAGGTGTGTCTGGAGAGGTCTGCCACACCATGTGGGTCACCTCCCTGGCTGGGGATCAAACTCATGCTACAGTGTCTGCAATAGCTCCATAGTGCTGTGCTTTCCCATTGCACCACCAGGAAGGACCTACAAACACTTTTCTCTCTGTTATTTTGTGTAGCTTACACAGTCATGGTTACTTCTGGCTCTAAATTCTTGCAAATGCTAAATTATTCAGTTTAGAAATGGTGTCAGCATCCTATAGGTATTATACCTGCTCCATGAAGATAGGACAAACAGCTTTATTAACATTCTCAAAGGGTATCTGAATGTAGGGGACCTTACTGAAATTTTGAAAAGATTAAGGACTCTATGCTTAAATCGAGCTCTCTCTGTTGGAGGGTAAAGGATGTCCTGAACAAACTACACAAACACATATTTTATAAGCTCTATGCCCACCCCAGATCAAAGAGATCAGACACCTAGGATTACAAATCCATAATGTCATCACCACTGGGAACAAAGTGTGGAGTTAAGCAGTTAGGCTTGGTATATAATCAGACATGTGGACGTTGGGAAAGCCGGTTTTTAGCCGGCTTTCAGCATGCTACTGGGGGCCCACCTCAGTGGAACTGGTAGGATGCATTCACCAATTCATCTCTCACTTTTTCTGCCTAAGTACATTCTTTCTTCATTTACCCTTTTTGGTAAATAAACCCTTTATGAACTTTGTGTGTGCCTGCAGTTGAGTCTTATTATTTAATTCCCTTATAAGTATGTGGGTGAGGACCCCACAGTCAGGCCAATCCATTTCACATTGGGGTTGCCCTATGTGAAATTTGCTTATCAGACTGATAAACAAAGTGGTTAGGAATGAAATTCTATAACCAAAGTAGCTGGGGTAGAATTGTGACTTTACCATTATGATGGATCATTCTATGGCCCTGAGCTTCAGTTTCTTTAAAAATAAAATAGTAACCTACCTATAGCATATTTTGAGAGCATATTAGTCCATAATTTATTTTAATTTCTTAGGATAATCTAACCTATAGAAGTATTCAATTTCTATTACAAATTAATTAGTTAATGTACACTTAAAGGTCTTGACCATTTCCAAATTTCAATTCTGTGACTTGGCCATGTCCCTTCCTCTTAGTATACTCGGCCCAACAACCCTGATAAACTCCTATTATTTTTATAACTTTGTAACTACTATTTTTATTTTCCTTATGTTTAATATACAGTAATTTCATTACCAATTTTGTGGCCTTCGTTCATATGATTAATAGGCTTTGGTGTTACTGCTCCAAGTGGTGTCATCAAGGCATTTTCCTAAACTAGGACAATTCCTCTCTGACAGAAATTCTGAATGGAACATATCATACAAATGTGATTATTGATATATAGACACAAACACACATATACACACATACATATATGCACATATATGTGTGCAAGTGCAAAACATACTTGTATATATAGTCAGTTATTTCCAGAATTTCATTTGCATGTGGGTGTATAATATTCTTAATTTACGTAATGTATTTTGATCCAGTTTAGCTGCGCACCTTTGAACGTGGTACTCTAATGCCTTATCACATTTTGATAAGAGACTGACTTTTGCTCAAGGTTACTCACTAGGTGCAGAGATGGATCCTAAGAAGACTTTGAATTGCTTCCCAAAGGCCATGGTCCTTATAATATACCTGACCACTTATTTGTCTGATCTCATTTAAGCCTCCTAGAATCTCTGGAAAACAGTGCTACTATTATTTTTTTACAAGAAAGGAAACTGAGGCTTAGGGAGGTTAAGTGATTTGACCCCAAGAACATGCAGCTAGTAGATGTCTGCACCCAAATCACACAGTCTGCCTTTTGCAGCTCTGTTTTCTAACAATTAGGTTGTATTAACTTCTCCTTCTGCTCCAAGGTGGGTCAGCTAGACAAAGTGGGGAATCCTAATACTGTTCGGATGATTTGTTCTAATAGAAACTACTTAGAGTCTCTGTTAAAAGAAACACAACTCCCTAAAGGAATTCTACAGGAACCCATGGGAATGCTAGCAATTCAGTCAAATTTAGTTCATGGAATACTTAAGGGCATTTGCTTTCTAGTATTAGCCTTCCTAATGTTTTGGGAGATGCAAATGAATGTTAATGTCAACACCAAGAGGGAGAACCTATTTATTTTGAGGGGGGGAAATATTGTATAATAGATGTATTCGAAAATATTGCTAATGTAAGGAGAACCAAGGGCAAGACCAGCAGGCTTTTGACAAAAATCACAGCTGAATATGGAACTAAATAGTTTCAGCCATGAAAAGAAAAAATTCAGAGATCATTTTGTGTGTGTGCGTGCATGCGTGCGTGCGTCTCTGTGTGTGTGCCTGCTTGCGCGCCCTTAAGGTTGTTTTATCAAGCTTCCTCACCTCCATAGCTGGCGATTCGAAGCCTTCTGATGAAATCGCAGTTTGTGACGATAACTAGTAGGCATTCAGTGCCGGAGCGCAGCTTCACACAGGGGTGACCCTGTGATGCACCAAAGCCTATTTAATGCCCTCGCAAGCTGGTTCTGGGACCAAGATTTTATTATGTTTTGCGGATGAGAATCGTGATCCCGCAGACAAGATTTAGAGCCACATAGGGCTCCAACAGCTCCACCCCAGTTTTTCAGGAGAAAATATTCCTTCATGCTCTCTGCCTGATCTGAAAACGACTCAGCTTCTTGATCTTCTGCCTGGGAGATGATTCAATCCTTAGAAATTGATCGAAAAGCCTGTCGATCTGATGGGATGCCTTGCTTTCTGGAACCGACAAGGGAGGAACTTGGCTCTTAGTTTGAGCAACTTGAGGATTTTCTGTTTCTAACTTAAACTCGTAGCTTAATTAAAAATAAAAGACACACTCGTGGCTTCTATATTCACTGGGAAAATCCGTGTGACGAAGTACGGTCCAGAAATTTTTGATTTAATTCCCCTGGGGAAATTAAATTTGGTATTGGGTCGTCGACTCGCTTTCTTCCTTCCAAATAAGGTGTGAGAGGGAGGGGTAGAGGAGGGCAGCTAAGAACTGGAATCAACCCAGTTTCACAATTGCGTCCACCTACCAGTGGCCTCTCTGAACGCCGCGAGCGAAGTTTCACTTTACCTCGCCTTCCTTCCTTCATCGCGCGCGCGGCCCACGAGCTTTCGGTGCAACCGCCCTGCCCTACTCCTCTTTCTATTAAGAGAAACAAGCTGCAAAGTCACGTTTGAAAAGTCCCGAGGATTGAGCGAGTGGGAGGGAGGGACGTCTGGGGGCAAGAGAGGGGCAATTTGGCTTTCTGACCCGCGGCCTTCTGACCTGCGGCTAGGCGCGCAGGTGATAAGTGTTGAGCACTAACTGCAGAGCGCTTTAAGCCACCGAGAACTGACCAGACACGCGTATCGCGCAAGCGCGCGCTCGCTGCAACCGCCCGGGTTACCTACCGGCGGGCGGGGCCACGAGAAAGCCCCGCCCTGGAGAGGCCGGGACAGCCCCTAGCATCTCCCGCGCGGAGTTCCAGAGGAGCGCTCGGACTTCCACTCGGTCCTGCAGCGCCTCTAGGCTGCGACTCGGCGCTCCAACCACCTGCTCAGCCTAGCGTCCTGGGGAGTGGGGAGGGGAGGGAAGGCGGGAGGGAGGAGGCGTAGGGGGAGGAGAGAGGCAGCTTACACACGCCTTCCAGTCCCTCCACTCAGAGCAGCCCAGAGACCGCTGCTGCCTGCCGCCGCCGCTGCTAACACTACCGCTGCCGCTGCCGCCCTGCCTTCGCCACCTGAGGAGACCGCCAGGACCTGGCACCCCTCGTGACCACCCTCGGAGATTCCTCCCTAGCACCGGGCTTTTTATGCACACTGCCACTACCATTATTTTTATCTCAAGACACGGGAAATTGCCGCCAGCCAAAAAGAACCACGTACACCTCTCTCAATAACTCAAGTGTCTCCCAGGAAGAGGGAGTCGCCGGTCCCGGGAGAAGCAGCCCCGCGAGCCGAGGGCGGGTGTTTGAGCGTCTGGGAGGCGGAGTTGGGGCACTGCCTGGTGGAAAGTTGTGTGCGGCAGAGACTCGCAGGAGCAGCGCCACAGCCCAGGGGGCGGTGTGCCCGGGAGAAGCCGCTGCCCCCTGCGTCCCGACCGGGGCGCGCGGGGAGCTTGGGGCGGGAACGACGCCCCCTCCTGCCGCGCCTACTCTGTCGGTGGCCCTCGGGGAGAGGAAGCAGGAATATGGCATCAAAGGCGGCCCCCTCCTGCCGTCTGGTCTTCTGCCTCTTGATCTCCGCGGCAGTCCTCAGGCCAGGTACGCTGGGGCCTCGAGGCGTGGCGGGAGGGAGCGGGCCGGGGTTTGTGTCCTCGGGCCGCGTCCGCGTACCCCCCAGGGCGGTGCGCCCCGGTGCGTGGGTGGAGTTGAGCAGCGCGGCCCTGGCGCAGAGCTCGCTTGGTTCAGTCACCTGGACCACACGCTTGGGCTCGAACGGTCGGCTCAAGTTTGGGTAGCGACTGGGGGCTCTGGGTAAATCTGGAGTTGGGGTGCGGTCGGGGAGACCCGACTGCAGGGGCTGGCGAGCAGGATTCCCTCGGGTTCTACACTCCTGAGGCTGCCTCCCCACCCCTTCACCGCCACCGCCCCCACCGCCCGAGGTAAGCACTTGCCCTCCGGAAATCTCGTTTCTGGCCATCAAAGTCCAAGTCACAGCCCTCGAGCAGTTTCCCTTTCGCTTAGCTCCCGCGGGCGGTACTGCCGTTACTTTTTCCCGACCAACCTGGCCTTGTTATGGGTTAAAGAAGGGATGGGAGAGGTGGAGGAGAAATGCAGGACTTTAATCATTTTCTCAAAACAAAAACAAAAAGATCTAAAAGTTAAATCTTGGTGTAACGTCTCCTCCCCCATCCGCATGGGTAGTGAGTTAGGGGACGAAGGTTGGCAAAGGACGCAATCTGAATTGGAATTAAAATCCAGGTTTGTGAAATCGTACTGAGGGGTTTGTAGGTTTTTCAGGATTTGAGATTTCACCCCAGTTGCCATTTCTGTATTAAACCTTAGGACAAAAAAGGCAAAACCCCCAACAACTAAAAATGTCTCACCGGGAATCCCTTCCTCGCCCTGGGGACATCCCTGACAGGAGCTGTCATTTCTGAGACTGCCGGGCAGTTGCCACGAGTTTTCCTAACGGGGCATTCTGTGTGCTTGTCCTCACTTGACTGAGCAGCAGGTTCATTTCCTCGCTTGATTTGAGGTTCCGGGGGGATGTTTCCCTTTCTTTGAAGTTTTGATCTGTGGTCCCCCGTAGACAGCAGCAAGTAAAACTACTTCCTGTTTTTTAAGGCTGTTTGCTTACTCGTTTCTCTAGTTTTTTTTTTTTTTTTATAAACGAAAAATTCACTTCCTACGCATCTTTAATGTCTGCTCATCACTTGATTGTTGGCAAGCTAAGGCCAAAGAATGAGGTTGAAAGTCTTTGGATTTCTCCCAGAAAAGGGGCGAAGCGGGCGGGAAGCTAAAGCCTGAGGTTCACGAGCGTTGGTGGCCTGCTGTCGCCGTGCTTTCGCGGTGGGGCGGAGGGTGGTGTGAGGAGTGCGCTCTCTCACCGAATCTCTTTATTAAGTTACATTTCTGGGTGAGGTAATGAGCTCACCTGCTCCTCTGAGATTGGGGAAGGAGAAGGCTGACATCGCTCCAGCTCAGAAGCAAGGAATGTGAAACGACAGTTGAACCAGATTTAAAGCGGGTGCTGTGGAGAAAAATCATCCGGGAGGTGGGCGGAGACACCCCCACTGGCTTTGGCGTGAGGTGGATCTCACTTTTTCACTATACTGGTGTCGGATGGTGCACGAGGAAGGGCACTTACTCTGGGCCGAGGGAATAAAAGGTAGAAGGATGGAAAGGTTGTAAAATGAAAAGATCCACACGCCCACTGTAGTTTTTAGTGTACCCTTCTTGTCACTTTGAGGATTATGAGACCATATAACCCCCCCCCCCACACACACACACACAAGCACACGCCCCGTTTCCTGTTCCATGCGGTGGCGCTGGAATTTATTTTCAGTTGGGCCACCTTGGAAGACAGGTTTTTCCGCACATTTAACTGCTAAAAGGAGAGCGGTTCAGCTTTAAGATCTCCTTTGTGGCGATTTTCCTGGCGCGGTAGTCTGGCGTTTCCATCCCGCACAGAGCCGCGCGCTTTCTGCGAGACGGTAGCACACGTTCACCGTC
The DNA here is from genome assembly GCF_000260355.1 of Condylura cristata. Taxonomy (NCBI): domain Eukaryota; kingdom Metazoa; phylum Chordata; class Mammalia; order Eulipotyphla; family Talpidae; genus Condylura; species Condylura cristata. The sequence continues at coordinate 44,787,685 of NW_004567104.1, read as the reverse complement.
GCTAACCACCGCAGATCTGGAGATCAGAAGCCTCAGACCCTCAGATTCGGGGGTTTTATTCAGTTTACCGGGATGACATCTGCGCGGAATTCTCGGTGCGGTGTCAGTATTTTTTAAAAGAAAGCGCGGTGTCCAGACTGAGGACGCAGTGCTCCTGTTTGGAAGCCCTCGGCAGAGATGAGCTGGGTGGTGCGGTGCCAGTGACTGGTTTCATTTCCCAAATGGTTTATTTGTGTGTCCAGACTTACAGGACAGAAACTGGAGTTTGTGAATATGCTTCTGCAGTTCTTTTTGTCTCTAATCACTACATAGTCATAGGCATATTTGAGGCATGGCATGTTACCTATTTGAAGGGAGGGAGAATATATGAACCATGAAAACTGAATTCAGTGATAAAGGCAATGAAGTATGTGCTCAGCATCCCAGGAACAAGAATCTCATTATTCTTGTAGAAAGAGCGTCAGCCTGTGGTGACATTTTGCATTGCTTTAAAAAGCTTTCCTTGATTATTTACAACCAGGAGGTGGGATCCCTCAATTAACTGTTTCTTCACCTGGGTCATTTGAAGCCTTCTCTGGACTTTTTCTAAATTACTCACTAGTAAAAGGCTCATTAGTACACTTAAGGTTTTTTTCTTTTCTTATAATCCCAGTGGGATATTATGTTTGGAATTTATCTTTTTATCTTCATAGTCCTTGGGGAAAACATAAACTCTGATAATGAAATTTAAACTACTTGATGTGGTACTATTAAAATTATTAATTTTAATACTGCTAAGTGCATAGTAGTAGTCAGTAAATATTGTTTTTTCCTTGATGATTTATTCAATTCAATAGCAATTTAGAATATAATGGGCTACTATTTCCAGGAAGCTGTTTTTCTAAGCTTTATTCAGAACCTTGAGCCTCAAGCACTTGAGTAAGTCATTCTCCTTTGGGGAAATCAGCTTCTCAAATGTAAATAAAAGGATAGACTAAGATCTATTCTGAAATTTCTGCCAATTCAAATCTCTGTTTCCAGTGTTGTAAGGTAAACAGCCCATTTGACTGAGGCAGAGTCATGTTCCAATTGTATTTTCTCTTAGACAGGTTTGATAGACTCAAAGTATTATAAAGTATTAGAAAAATGTCAGTAGATGTCAATGCTAATTTTCTATCTTTCCCCTATTTTTATAAACCCCTTATAATATCTTGTGTTTTCTCCTCCGGACCTGCGTAGGTCTATATTTAAAAAAAGATGTATAATGGAAAGGAATTAGTTCCTCACTGTCCTGAGAAAAAATAATGAGAAAGATTTTTTTTAGGTCTCAAAATACTTGATAATGTAACCCAGGCATCCTGGAAGTCAGTCTCTATTTGAAGTGCTTTTGTAGTTCCTACAATGAAACATAAGTGATGGTTGATGCTAATATATTCACGTGAAAAAAGCCCTATATGTATATGTTTAAAGAATGCCCCAAACAAACAAATTGATGGATGTACGTACAATAAGAAGTAGAAAATACAAATGCTTTCCTGTTTAAAATCTGTAGATCCCAGGATATTTTCAAGCCTAATTCCAAACTTTATGACCTTTTAGAAAATTCAAACTAGTTTGAATAAAAGTTTGAAAGAGAATGGTAGCACACGCTCATTGGTGACTTATTAAAGAATAAGAAAATCAATAAAAAACTTATTTTAATCATCTGAGTATTACCTGAAAATTAGTTATAATGCTGTTAGTACTCATGTGTTTAGTTTTTTAGCCGTATCCTATAGGAACATTGTAACCTTCGGAAAATTATTTTTCTCCTTTTGATTTCTAATCTGTAATTTTTTTCTTTGTATAATATGTGGTTTTGATTTCAGTGATGGTAGTAAATCCCTTGATTAGCATAGACTTTTTCAAATGAAACATACCATATTAAGAATTTATCATATTGTAAGTAGAGTAACTCTTTGATTTAATCCATTTAATTATCACCTTGACCATTTTATTAAAAGTAGGTGAAAGCATCTCTTTTCTTTTCTCCTTTTTTTTTCTTGCTCATGTTTTCATGTCATTAAGCACAGGACTTTACAAAATTGAGTACTATCTAAGTTGTCAGTGTTATTTGTTATAAAATGGCAGCATTTTGTCAGGGAGTATTTTAAATGCTTTATATAATCACTTTGTCTTATATACCAAACACACCTCTTTCTGTTGTGGCCTTTTATTTAACATAACTATCATTATAGATTTTTAATTCTTTGAAGCTGTTAATTCAAGTAGACACATGCATTATATATTTCAAATAAGCAGGCAAGCAGGGTAGGTACTGCTATGATTCAAAAGTGTCTGTACTTCTATGTATACATTAAAACTTGAACTCTTCTCAGTTTTAATTTTGCCTTCATTGTTAGGATTTCATCAACACCCATTTTATTCTTATTCCTGAGTGTATGAGGCATATTAAGAAATGAGCTAGCTCATGAAAATTCTAAGGACAGTTTTCTTAGGAGTGGTGGATGATGAATGAATATTTATTCAGTTATTACTTTTGGATAGCAGCTTTTTAACTTTTCAATAAGAAATGAAAAAGACCAGGAAAGTGTCCATTTACATTCCTCATTACTTTTTCATTAGGGCAGAATTTTCCCTTTCCTTGGAAGAACAAAGTCAACACTAAAATATATATTCTTTTTTTAAAGAAAATATATTACAAGCTTTGATAAAGTTAAATTCTGCAGTTATTATATGTATCCCTTTAGGGTACGTAGTGTCATGTATTTTTGAAGTTACTGATATTTTCATCCAGTTAATTTCTCTGTTTGAATAACATTTACAGTCTCTTTACTCCTCTGTTACTAGAGGAACACCATATATATTTCAGCTAGTACTAGTTCCAAATGTGCTGTGATATTCAGTAATTGTTTTATGTTAACCTATTATCAAAATCCATTATTATAGTGTATGTTTCAGGAGTAAAATTAGCTTTTAGTGCTTTCTCTTATTTATCTAATCAATTCTTGCTCTCAATTATCCATTCCATTCAAGGGGAAATAAGAGTTGTGCACAATCCAAAGAGTTTCTAATCAAAGGATTGTTTAATTCGACTTTAGTTGAGGTACTTCAGTGAACATGTCTGTGTCTAATCTTCTAAGAATTCATAATATTGCAACATAATGAAGCAAAACTGTGGGGAAATAAAATAGATTAACCAGAAATTAGATGGTAGTCCAGCTTCTCCAGATTGCTTCTCTTCCTGCCTTCGGTCTCTCTCTCTCTCTCTTTTTCTCTCCTCCTTCATTCCCACCCAAAGACAAATTGTCTTCTCTTCCAATCTATGAACCATTCATCTTGGCATATCCAATACAGTCCTGGTTTATGTTTGATATCCTGATTCAGTTATTAATGGTAGCTTGCTTTATTCTCAAAAGTACAGTTGAATGCACTATATTGTTACTGTAATTATTAATGACTTACCTGTCTATATGCCTGTCGAAGAGTATCTAATGATTAGAAATGCATTTCTCATCCTGACCAAGTGTGATATCTAACCTTTTGAAAGTATTTGCTACAGAGAAATATAAGTAAGGAGACATATTTCCCTTTAATGTCAAGCATAAAAGAGATACAAGGTTATAGCCTGGAATCCCAGAATGTTAGTGGGTATGGAACATTGGAGATTCCATAATTTGGAATGGAAACTGAACAAAATTGACCTGAGATACCAAAAGAATAATAGAAATTCACTTGGGAGCTGTACTGAGTAGGAGTTATCTCAGGAAGGCCTATTTCAGTCTGATCCTAAAATCTCAAGTCAGTTGCTCAATTCCTATTCTATAATTCTGTAAGGTTTAAAGTAACTAAGCTGTTACTTTGAATCTTAAAAAAATTACTAGCATTGTCTATAAAACTGAAGGAATCACTCATATAAGCTGTAATAGTTATATCAGTTAGAAATGATGACCTGAGTAGGGACAGCCAACAGTATGGCCTGGATTGTTGATGAAAAGTGTGACTAGACACCCACTTATTATCTGGAGTGTCTCAATTACTCAGAAAACCCTAAAGGTGAATGTAGTTTTAGGAAAGCAGAAGGTGTTATCTAAACATACAAGGTAAAGGACCCTGAGTTTTGATCTTGTTAATATGATGGAATGAAGGGAGAGGGCATTTGACACTGTGGATAAAGCTCTTCTCAATATATTCCCAAGTATTTTCCCTGATAGTTGGTGAGTTCTGGGTAATGAATTTGCCTAGCTCCAAATGGAACAACAACAACAACAAAACATTAAAAGTTATGAAGCTACCTTTATTGAATTTATCAGGTAACTATGCTGCATTCAAACCATAGTGGTTTAAAATTGTTACCATTATATTGTTTTTCAGGTTGCAGGTTAATCTGGACAGCTGGTATGTTGGATTTTAGTTAGATGTCTTCATTCTACTGTAGTCTATAATGTGTTAATCTAGGTAGCTTTCCTTTTGATTGTTGACTGGTTTTCAGGGGAAATTGACTCTGTCATATTCTAATAGACTCCCTATTCTTGGTAGAAGCAGGGTTCTTTTTTTTTTTTTTTTTTAAGATTTATTTATGCCTTATCTAACTGGGGACAGGCCAGAGGTGTGGTGGGTGAGAGGATTTACCAGAAACACAGTGGAACAAAACAGGCAGATCTACTGAAATACACTGCTGAGGGGAGCAGCAGGTGGGTCAGGAGAGGTCTGCCATGCCATGTGGGTCACCTCCCTGGCTGGAGATTGAATTCATGCTGCAGTGGCTTCTGAGAGCTTCAATGAATGGTGCTGTAACCCATTGCATCACCAGGGAGAGCCCAGAAGCAGTGTTCATAAGGAAGCAGAAGTGTGCAGATCATTACTTTTGCCACATTCTATTAATGAAGAGAAGTCCAGCTCAAATTCAGTGGTTAACAAATCACTTCCATCTGTAGGATTGATGGAGCTAAAACATTTTTCAAAAGGTGGATCAAAACCAGGAGGGAGAATTAGAACTACTTTTGCAGTCTATTTTCACAATAGTAGTGGGATATGGCAGCAGCAAGCATCCTTACTGAAGATCCTTACCTCTGTATTCACAATTTACACCCTTCTCTTCTAGACCTGTGAACAAAAACATGGCAGATTATTGAGTTTCAAATAGTGTCCAGTAAGAATAATGTTTCTTTATGTTGAAACCTTATCATCATCTTTCTCCTGGGAATAAAATTATGAAAAATTCAGTGTGTATGTATGTTTATGTGTGCATGCACATGTGTGTTTGTGTGTGTGTGTGTGAAAGAGTCAGAGAAATAGAGAGACAGAAAGAGAGAGAGAGACTTTAGAGATCTAAAGACATACAATTCATGGCCAGAAGGTAAAATGTGATAAAAGGGGCCAAAAAAAAAAAAAATGAGATGGTACCTTTAATATTCATCTTGTTTTATTCTCTTATTTGACAGTTGAAATAGATGAGGGCACCTAAAATCCAAAAGCAAATTAGTAATATATTTTTAGAGACAGTAGTGGTCTTAGTTTCATGTATCCCTCTCACAGACTCAAGATTTTGAAGTGTATAGTCTTGAAATTTCTTAGTTGGTTGCTTAAAGTCACATTATTAGTCAGTCCAAGATTAAAACTGAAGTAACTAACATTTGATTTATGTGTTGGTTTATTCGATAAATATTTATTTTGTGCTCAATATGTGCAAGAAAATGTGCTTGGGGCTGGGATACTGCAATAAACTAGTTAGTAGAGAGTCAAGATCCTATCACAATTTGGGCCAGAGTTTAGGGAAAAGTCAAAACAGTTCTTTCAGGAAGTGATATTTGAGGTATGTGCTAAAGAGGTCAAGCAAAATAAAAATGTTTTCTAGCTGCTAGAAGTGCTCAGAAATTTCTTAAAGTTGTTCAAATACTTTTCTGTAGTCGCTCTAATTTCCGTACCAGTAGTGGAGTTCATATGAGGACCTCTTTGATCTTATTCAAATACTCATAATGGCAAATATTTGCATTTACACTTAACTGTTTTAAACAAATCAAGTGGGTACATACCATATAGACCATTTTGTAATTTCATGAATAAAACAGCTTCTTCCTGGTACTTAGTTTTCAGTGTTCAAATTTGTAGCATGTATATTCTACAAGTATCTTCTCTCTCTAGCAATAGATATGACACCTTGCAGTAAGAGTTTTTATGTTGGTTTTCTAGTTTTGCAAAGATGGCCATAATTCTACGTATGAATAATGCTTTTGCTATCACCTCTAACAGCAAATACATATTTGGGTTTACCCTGTTAGGTTAATCTTTTACTCATGCAACCCTAGTGGATGCTAATCTAGTCCTTAAATAGAAGTTTTCTTTTACAAGTGACAGTTTAGTATAAGATAAAATTGCTCTTATACTAGAATGGAAAATAAGTATATGTTTATTAAAGCAAAACTTGTATCTGCTCAGTTGTTTTTTCCTTAGCTGATAATCAGTAAGTCCCTTTTCTAAGGAGAAAGAAAAAAAGCAATTTATTGAATAAAGAAAAATGAAAAAACTATGAACCACTATAAACCAGAGACCTTTTACGAGGGTGGAGGGGGGAATAAGATCAAACCTGGGGTGGAGTGGGAAGAGTACACGTGACTATGGTGATGGCACATGGGTGAATTGGTGGTGGGAAATCTATGGGGATTACAACCAAGGTGAAAAATGCACAAAATGAAGGATGATGCAAAAATAAATAAAATAAAAAAAGTCCAAAAAAAAGTTAAATTAAGACATGAAAAAAAATGATGGAATACTAAATTTTTAGAATTTATCTAAATGGTTAGAAAAGATATGGACTGCCTGAGTGATCGTTGTTCTTTTTTTTTAAGATTTATTTATGCATATTAGAACTGGGGTGTAGGCCAGAGTTGTGGAGGTGTGAGAAGATTCACCAGAGACAAAGAGAGTGGGTAAAGGAACAGTCAGATGTAGGAAATACACTCTTGAAGGGAGCAGCAAGCAAGACAGGAGAGGTCTGCTGCCCCTTGTGGACCAGCTCCCTGACCCACAGGGGATGGAACTCATGCTTCAATGACTGAGAACAGCTTGATAGTGTTGACTTTAACCCCTGGCCACCAGGGAGGCCCTATTTTTTCTTTTTTGTATACACTGTAACTATAGTCCCATGATAATCAAAAAACATTTTTCTTTTAACTTTATAAACTCAGGGCTTACAGGTTTCACAGACTGTAGATGGATAGCATGGAGTCTATTGCATAGGAGCTCAAGAGCTTTGATCTGTGGACTTGAACATTAGTTTCTTTTCTGGTTTTTGTGTCAAGTGAACATACCACTCTATTCACTTGAGATGTATATTCAAAAATAGTGTTAGAACTGTCAATGTTTGGCACTAATAAACTTTTCAATCAATAATTACTATGAGTTACACTTTCACTAATCATAAAATATGCTAGTTTTTTCAGATCAGAATAATAAGTGAAATGTCTAATTTTCCTTAAGTTCCATCTAAATACATTTTGGGTTTCCATAACTAAATTAGAATTCACATTCTTATTAGGATGTTTCATAGTCCTAAAGTATGTCAAGTAGCATTTCAACTTTATAAACTCAAAGAAAATAAAAGAAAAATGCTAATTGAAATTATTTAAAATGTAATTTTCCCCAAAACAAAAAGGATTAAGAAAAGAACACATGTTCCAAAAAAATAAAGACAGATATAGTTTACACTGTTATTCTCAGAAATTGATAATGGGTATGTGTGTCTGTAATTTGAAAGAAATTATAGAGAAAAAATTTTGCAATTATTGTAATGTAGTCATATTTATGGTAAAATTTTGATTTTAAATACTAGGCACATATCCTCGACCATTACTCAGTAGAGGGAGCTCCACCACTTGATGAGCATGCTAAGCTGATTCTACTTATTATGTATTTATGGTCCTCAATAATTTAATAGTGAAATTGTTAAAATTATAATTTTAATCTTAGCTGTATTTTGGAAGCTGAGAGATATCTTCTTACTATTAAAGAGATTCAAAGTAATATTCTACAAATGGATGTTTTAAACCCCTACCTCTTGGCTCTTTGTACCATTAGAAGAAGAAAAATAATTGGCATTTTTCTTGATTATTCTATCTAGATTTTTAACCATATGATTATTTTTATGTGGAAACTGTTTATTTTCATACTTTTCCCTCATTTTTATTTGTCAAACATCCCCTGATTTAGAAAACTCCAACTATGTTTTCATTGTAAATTTATAATCCATCATTTATATTTGACCCAGGCAGTTCATTTACTTTTTATGAGATTCACTTTCAGCATGTTTGTATTAGCTTAAACCCATGGAACTTTTTTTTGAACTCCAATTAAGAAAAATAATTTCTAGATAATTATATATATATGTGTGTGTGTTTTTTAGGATATTCATGTGCATTATAACAATCCATTTATAGTGTTGTAGAAAGAATAGACTACTAACTGTGATACTTATGACAACTGATTGTTCATTTTGGGGAAAAAAGTAAGCAATAATGCCCACACTTTTAATTAAAAATGAATTCTGATTTCACAGAAAATTATGTAATCTGACACATAATGATCCCCGATTTATTACTAAAATTTAGATATCAGTTAAAGAAATGGCTCACTTCTTTGACATATTTAAGAATCATCAACACAGAGATGCTTTCAAAAATTAATATTGAAATTAATTATCTGTTCTTCTGAATACTAGAGTTTGAAGCCTGTGGCTTTTTCATTACAATTTTAAGCATCTTTAAAGTAAGTGCTCATTTTATTGTGTTTACTTTCAGTTATAAAGTTTGAGGGTATGTTTCTGTAGTGAAATAAAGTGGTTTTGAAGTCTGTTTATTCATTGCACCCTCTTAGTCAGGTGACAATGGGGAGATTGTACTTATCGTAAAATAGGAATAACACCTGTCTTATGAGATTGTTATGAAAGTTAAGTATATTAATACACATATAGCTTATTTAGTAGAGTGGTTGTTAAATAATAAGCTCTTAGTAAGTTATTACTGTTCAATTATTTAATTTTAGTTAATTTTCTACCAATCCAATTATAAATCCAATTTATTCCCATGAGTACATAAAGAAGAGGCTCCAAGTTGTTAAAAAATATTCAATTATCATCTCACACATCTTCCTAGTCCGTCTTTATTTTCCACTCAAGAAGTGGATGTGAATGAGAATGATGTCATGTTATTTATTGATATCAACCTTATAAGCTTTTACTATGTAAAGCTAATAGACATTCACAAACTCTCAGCATGTATCTATAAGTTATTTGTGTCAAATTCACTATGACAGTTTTTGTCTGATAATGAGACATCATTGTATTGAAATCCTGAGATTGATATCTTAATTTAAAAAGTAATTTGTGGACCATACATGGTTCACTCTGTATGAGAACATAATTTGGCTTTAGTTCATTAGGGTAAGTAAGTAAGAGGTAATTTAGAAGTATGAAAGCATATGTGTTTAAAATGCAGATACAGTTATAGGTAGGCTCTGTAAACTCCAAATATTATAGCACACAAGCTCATATTTAAGGAAGTGAAAAACAGACATAATCTAGTGGATTTCCTAACCTTCAATCTAACTGCTTTCCAATCTCTTCCCTCTGGCATCAAAATGATAAAAGATGTAAATGAAATCTGGTGTTTGCTGACAATAGTTCCATGACACCCTGTTAAAATACAGATAAAATACAAGCATCTTATCATTACATTTAACATCCTTAACATTCTTTCTTGGAATTCCATGCTCCTACCACTCTAAGTATGCCCTGGTGTTCTTGTTCTCTGAGCATATTATTCTTGTCATGGTCTTATTCTAAAATACTATTTCATATCCTCCTCTGTCACCTGATCTTATCTGAATAACTTATATTCCCATTTTCAGTATACAGTTTAGATACTGTGTCAAGAGATTCTTTTCCAAAGTCACTAAGTTTCTAGAATTCTGGTTTCAGAACTAATTTCATTTGCTACCTTTTACCTGTTGGTTCTCATCTAACTCCCTTAGCAGATAGTTGTGTTCCTGGAGACTGGCTGTATCTTCTTAATTTTGTTTTCTACTCAGTGTCTATTGATATATAGTATAGGCCCAATGCATACATGATAAATAAATGCACTAGTCAAAATTATAAATCTTGATGATTAGTGAAGTCTATTTAAAACTTAACATATATTTATATTTGAGTATGACATATCTTTATTGAGACTTTCTTTCACTTTTAGAATTAGGAATGATATGAGTTATGGTTCTTTTAATAAAATAATATTTACCATACAAGTTGTACAATGAAAAATAAGTATAAATGAAATAAAGTTAGCCTAATTATTCTTCCAGGTATCAATCTAAAAGCTTGAGTGACTTTTTTATATTCTGTATAAAACAAAAATTTGAGTTCTTGAATTCTATAGCTTTGATAGAATATAATTTGATAGAATATACATTAAGTATAGAATCATCCAGAGAAATATAGAGATGTATCTAAAGTAATTTATTTTTCAAACTATAGGTTATTGAAGATATTAGGACTGCCCTTTTATCTCGGCTAATTATAGGAGCTCATTTTCAACAGGCAGTGTATGACTGACAATATTTTGTCTAGTTTTTAATTCTTATATTAATCTTTTAGACCAGGACATATTGCTGAATACAGATATAGATATAAGTAATATAAAAAAGGATTTCATGAACAAATTGATCAGCTTTGCAGGCAAACTTTCATATATTTGGATCACAGAAAATGAATGTGTTTTGTTGGCCATGCTATGAAATTTATTAACAGTAAAGAATTAGAGATCACCTAGAGAAAGTCTGATGCATTTCTGCAAAAGTATAAAATATCTGAGTAATTTTAAAATATCAGGCACAAATCAAAGAAAATTTCATGAAAAAAATGGAAAGATTTCATTTTACTGGAAAATAAACTGTGCTCTTGAAACTGACATAACAGTTTGTTACTGATAGAAACCAATGATAGAAACCAATTCAATGTAAGAATTGGATTTCTTACAGTATTTCAGTAGTTGATGGTATTTGATAGCTGAAAACAGCTTTAAGTCTACCTGATGTCTATTATCTGGGCAAAATAATCTTAATTCTTATCTTTTTACTTAAAGACTATTTTAAAAAATAAAATTTGCTTTATTTCTTTACTTTGGACTCTTCCTACTTCTTCTGAATTTTAATTTGTGTGGTTTTAATCTGTCATCCTTAGACAATCTAGTTAGTCAATTTTTGCTGTCGTGGCCTGATTGTCAAATTTTCTCTTGAGTTTCTGCTCAGAATCTCTAATATTTCCCATTGGTTTCTAAATGTCCAGATAAACCAATAAGATCCAATACACTATTACTGATTACTCCCACTGATTGAATACCAGCAATGCTGTATGCTGTATGCTTTACAAAACTGGCTCACCTTCTTAATTTTTTGAATAACAAAATCTAGTCTCATTTTCGTTCTTTCAAAGTATAGGACTTTAAAAAAAAAGATTTGTCTATTTATGCATATAGAACTGGGGTATGGGTCAGAGGTGCTGGAGGTGAGAGGCTTCACCAGAGACAGAGTAGGGTTCAGAACAGGCTTATCAACAAAGTACACTGCTTAGGGGAGCAGTGGGTGGGCCAGGAGAGTTCTTGCCAGGCCATATGGGTCACCTCCCCTCCCTGGGTGGGGATTGATCAAACTCCTGTTGCAGTGGCTGCAATAGCTTCATAGTCTGTGCTTTAACCCATTGCACCACCAAGGAGGGCTGCAAAGTGTGGAACTTTGAATGCAGAATAGCATGTGTAGCAAAAATTAGCAGAGCAATATATTATCATATAAAAGCCGTTTAAGTGTGACTTCTTTAAATATACAAAACTAATTGGACCATGTCAATACCTGTCAAAAGTCAGTTTTATGTTAGTGTTGGGTTTCCTCCCTTAGTTTATTTGCAACTAGATTACATGACAGTGCTTCTACTGCAACTTAAAAATTTTTACTCATTTCTATTACATTCTGGATCTTGCATTTTGGCATTTAACATAGATTTCACATTAGCATTGTTGCCACCTATTAAAATATTAGTTCCATAGACATATGTGATGACATATAAATAATAGAGCTCCCACTTATCCATGGAAGCAGAATCATGGATTAATGGAGGAGAATTATTTTTATTATCAAGTATTTTATTTTCTGAAATATATGTAAAAAGTTAATTTTTATGATGAAGAATGTGATCAAAGGAAAAGTGAGGACAAGCTATACTTATGGAACAGCTGAGGAAAATACAGGAAACAATGTCTCTCAATAGGCAGAAAAGAAAGATAAGGCTTGGAAACTAACATTGAAGGAAATTCTTATTTGGAAAGAAGATTACCACAAATTGTTTAAGTAGACTAGTAGCATCATGCTATGATATACTTTTCTCTGTCTCCTTTGTTGATGCACCTACAGATAATACATTCTAGTAATTTCAAATTTGAATCTTTACTTAAAATAAATATATTTTTATTTTGTTTCATTGAATGAGAAAGAACAGTGAATAGAAAGGAACTTATTATAGGGAAATTTGATGCAGAGCTCACAATTTCAGAGAACTACTGGCTACATTAAACAGTGTTGATCAAATTTTCTAATAACAGAATTTAGGGATTCTGAGTGAAATCAGTTTCCTAAGTTAAACAATGCTAGGGAATGTAATTTAATCATAACAAAAATATAGGGTGTACTGTTGGTTTCCAGCTGAGGATTGAGCATATCGGAATGTTATTCAGCTCGTCCTTAGTATATAAACTTGACTCTACAGGTTCAGTCCCCCACCTGAACCAACTGAGAATCTACAAAGACAGTGGTTTTGAGACAATTCTTCCACAGATAGATGGAGCATCTACTTTTAATATGCTACTGAGGGGTCAGTTCTAAATCCAGAGGTTGGTTGGCCTGAGATTAGATTTGAGCTTTGAGCTTCTGCTTTTTTCTATCTAAAGATAGGGCTGGGACTGGAATTAAGTTTCCACCTAATATGTACAGGGGAAGTTGAAATTAGAGAAATGAATATAGCAGAACTGAGTTGGTGATTACTCAAATTCTGAAAAAAGGATGTCTCATGACTGAACAAATCTAAAGGAACAAGAAATGGGTATAGAGTTAAGGAGACAAAAATGAACCAAACTAGATGTCTTTGGGTAGAACAGCCCCTCTATATCTGCACAATGTTCATACCTGACCTGAATGAAAAGAGAGTCTTATTTGTACCAGCATACTGTAGATTTATTCCTAACAACAGGTTCCCTCCCTTGGGTTACAAATATAACCCAATCAAATTACTTTTCATTGGCTAAGGACATTTCAACCCTATGCTTGAATTTTCGAGACTTTTCTTTACCTCCCTACCACTCCCTACCCTTGCCTTAGATGTGAGACTCCACTTTCTAGGAAGTCTAGACAAGGCAGATAATCACATTAAAGTGAATATATTTTTTTGTTTGCTTTCTTAGAGAGTAGTGGCTTGTGCTGGAAGATATATTCTTTTACACTGAGTCATGTACATTTATAAGAACATTCCTACTTGGATACAAAGCCTTACCTCAGGAACTACCAGGTAACTAGTATCATTATATTCATTTTCAAGCATAGTCTCCATTGTTTGGAATACTTTCCTTTTGAATTTAGTCCTATAATGTGAAAACACTTCAAAAGTAGTATGAACGGGTTATACAGTAAATGTTATTTTACCAATAGAACCAGTCTCACTCTTGTTACTGTATTAGTATGGATGACATTTCAGATTGACAACTTTTTTTTTCTTAAGCTATATTTTTAATATAATATAATAGTTTATTTTTACATCATAGTTTATTTTTACTTTTTTTTTTTCCATCTCAGTTGTAATCCCCGTGGGTTTCCCATCACCAAGTCACCCATGTGCCATCACCATAGTCCAGTGCACTTCCATCTTCCCCCCGCCCCCATTTTTGACCCCATTCCCCACTCCACCCTTACAAAATGTCTCTGGTATATGACTGTTCATTATTCTTATTATTTTCTTGCCTGGTCCATTATACTCCTGCTATGAGCAAAACCATTCAGTATTTTTCTTTTTCTTGCGGCTTATCTCACTAAGACACTAAGCATGATCTTTCCCAGCTCCATCCAAGTTGCTGCAAAAGACATGTGTTTCTTTTTTTTTTTTTTGGTTGCTGAGTAATATTCCATTGTGTATATGTACCACATCTTTTTAATCCAGTCATCAGACTGACAACTTTTGAGTGCTGTCTCCTCTTGTTTTCTAAATTCATTTTTAAATAGAAATCTCGTGATTTCTCTGTATGAGAAATAAACTGAGGTGTAGTTATATTTTCTACCACAAAAGAAGTCAAACAGATTGAGATTCCAAATGATTTAGCTACTGAAATGACAGGTAGAAATAAAAAGAAAAGCATGAAACAAAGCCCAGAAATACTTCAAACATCTCAAACATCTTTTACTTTATCTCTTGTTGGTTATTTACTTTGCCTTCTGGAAATAACTGCATAATCTGTTAGCTATTTCTCATTAGATATTAGCAGGATACAGGATGTACTACTAATCTCAAAAAAAAAAGCGATTTTCACAACAAAACCGTTGTGTACTTGTTAACCACATAACTATATTGTTAAATATTTTCTTCACAAAACAAAATAAAATGAATAGAAATTAAGAAAACAGGCCCCATGTGAATAGTCTCAACACTCTACTAGCTTAATTATTTAGTGATTCAAGTAGAGAACATTTCATAGTTAGTGTTGATTTATTATTCTTAAATCAGTAGCAGTGATCAGGATCATTGTCAAATTAATAGCAGTGGCCAGGAACTTTTCTTCCTGGTGAGGCCTCACTGCCAGTCATTAATGCAGAGGAAATATGAGATTGTGGTTTAGGTTCTGCCTTTGTCAGCAGTCCTGGAATTTTGGTTAACTTGGTTAGTCAACTTCATATTTCTGTTGCCTGTTTCTCCTATTCTATATTAGTCTAGAACCAAGTGGATTTCTTTCATCTGATTGTGAGTGTTGTATGCTTTTATTTCACAGCTGAATAAAAGTGACCTTTGTATTATTTTTTTGTGTTTTTATAATTCTTTTGTCCGCATCAGTATGTTAAAATAAGAGCTAGTCATAACATTTTGCAAATTGAGATTGCCAGTCACAGTAGACTATAAATAAGGTAATTGAGTCATAGATATGTAACTGCAATATAGCCAAGCATTAGCAGAGTGTGAAATTATGATAGAAAAGGAGTGATATAACTTGTACTCCACTTAACAATGAACAGGCTTCATGATAGTTCAGTATTGTATTTCCTTTCAGTGCCTATATTTTATAAAAAGATATAGAGAATTTATTTCAGAGAAAAACAATAAAATTGGACAAGTTTTATAGAATAAGGGGAAGGCCTAAGGTCTGGAGAAGGAAGAAATGGGTAAGTGGTGAAGTAACTATGATGAGAACACTAATCCCCGATTCCCTATCTTAACTCCGCAGATATATGTCTCACAATTATAAAAAAGCAATAAAAAACTAATTCTCTGGTGGTGAATTTGCGACTTTTGGGGAAGACTCAGGGACCACTCTTTCTGATAGTATTGCAGATATTGTCTACATGACGTGTTAGATGTTATTCTAAATTTAGAATAATAAATTTGTCAGTAAGTGTCTCAGTTTTCTTTTCCTTAAAGTAATAGGTAGAAACTATAATTTAAGATTCCTTGTGTTTTAAATGTCTATAATTTTTTAGTGGTAACTTAATTTTAATTATAGAATATACTCATAGGAAAACTCATTTTTGCTTAAGAAACTGTCCTGTCCTTTTCATTTTTTTTTTTTTCCAAATTTGAAGTAGGTATATTGTTAAGTTAGTATTTAGATTTGACATGGCCCCAGCTATACCTTGTGGCTTACTCTTCAGGGCTCAAGCCCCTGAGAATTTACAGTCAAGACATAGGAGATTTTATCAATAAATTAAATGGTTATATTTAGGATTTTGTGAAAGAAAAGCAAAAGCAAAGAATGAATAAAACAAGTTACTTAATTGGAAAAGTTATATAATCTCTCTGTTACTTTCTTGGTCTGCCAAATGAAAGAAATAATAGTAATTAATGTCAGAGGTTTGTTGAAAGAAGAGATGATTAGTAAAGTGAATGACAAGTAGTATGGCTTTAGAAATTTTAACTATTTTTATTAACACTGCCGTTATTATCAGCATCTTAAGCTTAATGTTTAAATACACCATACTTTCCAAGAAAAGGTAGAAAATTAGGCCCTCCCTGGTGGCGCAGCTGGTTAAAGCACAGCACTAAGAAGCTTAAGCCTCTTGCGCATGAGTTCGATTCCCGCCTGCCCCGGAGGTAACCACATGGCGTGGCAGACCTCTCCTGACCCGCCAGCTGCTCCCCTCAGCAGTGTGCTTCGTTGATTTGCCTGTTCTGCTTCCCGCTTTGTCTCTGGTGAAGCCTCTCACCCTCCACATCTCTGGCCTGTACCCCAGTTCTGTATAAATAAATAAATAAATCTTAAAAAAAAAAAAGTAGAAAATTATCCCACTATAGTTTCCTCTTACCTTTTTTATTAAAAATGTAAAGATTAATAGTAAGAGGGTGGCAGAACAATGCATATAATATGCTTATTTGCATAAAACAGAATAGTATTTAAGTATAGACACAATCACTTTACATGCTTTTTCCTGAAAAATATACATGAATCTTCAGTTTCTTTTTTACATATGCTTTCATGTTACCTTGATTTCTACACTTTTGGTAGAGGCATTGTTATTTCAACAGTCTTTGCACTAAGTACTTTATTTTCAGATAGTAACACATTATAAATGTGTGTTATTACAGAGGAACTTGATAATTTTCTGACACCAAAGGTTGAACCACGTTTAATGGAATGGATTATCTTGAAATTTATGGCATAGTAGTTCAGGAGAAATGTCCCCAATTCTTGTGATACCAATAGTTAGATCTTGTTGAAATTAATTTTAAAGGTGGGGTATACTTACAGTCACTTTTAGAATTCACAGTAAAAGTAAACTTGGTAGATCCTGATGCTAAGAAATATATTTAACATTATTTAATATGATGTCTAATTAGGCACTCTTGTAATAATCTTAGGAAATATTACTCCAGCTATGTTTACTACAAATGAAATACATTATATAAATATATTACATAGATGAAATATAATAATATATTATATATATAATAATATATAAATAATCCAGATTTAGGATTATTTGATTTCAGAGATAAGCTATTTATGGACAATAAACAAAAATACAGCAGGATAAAAGAACAAAATAAACTTACTGTTTATTTCTGGGAAGCTGCATTTAATATTTCTATATGAGCCCTCGCTGGTGGCACACAGGCACACTGGGAAGTGAGCCACATGGTGTAGCAGACCTCTCTCACCTCCTGCACCCCTTAGCTGTGTATTTCAGTCAATCTGCCGGTTCTGCTCCCCACTCTGTTTCTGGTGACTCCTCTCAATCCTTCACACCTCTGGTCTGTACCCAGTTCTTATATGCATAAACAAATCTTTTAAAAAATAGATTTCTGCATGATTTGAAGTTTATACCACTCAATTTTTAATTTTAAGTGCTTTTACATGTGGATTATTTTAAATATAAGTGAAGTTGCCAGTAAGAATTGTGCTTTTTTGCCTAATATGTTGCATGCATAGCCATTCATAAATAGGAACTGGAGGTTTCACGGATTTTCAGGAGTATGATCTCACTACAGAGAATATATAAAGGTTTTATAGCCAAACCGTTTTCATTAAAAAATTTTAAAGTGTAGATATATGTAAGAAAAACTTTTTTTTTTTTCTAAGTACTGCTTAGAGAAATGGGTAAAATTAAATTTTATTTCTTTGGAGATTCACTGGAGAAATTAAACAGGGCTAATTTTTATGAGACAGAGTTAACCCTCCTAGAAATCTATGTGACATCAAGGTTGAATCTTTCTAAGTATACAAAACATACTTAAAATTAACATGTCCACAGTCTTCCTATAGCTATTATCTATGGTATTTTTCAGGAACATCACTCATAAAATGATCTTTTTAGATACTGTCAGTCTAGGTTAATGATATACTTCTTTTAGATTGTATTCTGACATTTAGAAATTCACATCTTTCTGATTTCTAGACCTCCTTTATATCTGGCATTTACTTCACAGCTAGTCAAGAATTATTTCAAGGAGATTATACTCTAAAATATACATAAACTTATTTTAAAAGAATCAACTAAAAGAACAAAACACTAAAATTATAACAGGGAAGAGAAGTTATTTTTTTTCTTCATTTAAAACTATAATGAGCACTTTATCATATGTATTTAATGATTGTAGAGTGTTTTAGCTGAACTTACTTGTCAAGTATTAAACTTGGCCCGATTTAAGTAAAAGTGTTTCAACTTGTGAATTGGGATGAATCATATATGAAAGACATTATGAATTCGTTCAAGTGCCATCCGAATCCAACAGCTAAGAAGAAACAAAAAGACTATGTGTTTTTGCAATACAGCTCTTTTCCTTAATAACGCCACATCAGTATACTGTGGCACTTCCACTAAAGTATCATTAAAGACATGTAAAACACCTAAAACTAAAATAATTAAATTAATTCATAGATAATGAAACCACTCAGAATGTACAGAATGGTTTGGAGCAATGGATTGCTTTTATTTATTTTCCTTTTTAGTTTTCATGTGTGGCTCATAACGCATGATCCCCCCCCCCTTTTGTGTTTGAAATGTCATTACTGAAACTAGAAGTGTAAAGAACAGGAGATGTGTAGATATCTTGAGATATGTTTCAGTTCCCTGTTGCAGACACATAGTCATAGAGGGGAAGCTGTCACCTCACTCCTAGATGTTTAAGTTTTTCCATTTTTAAGAGGTCCACAGATGTTCCCCTCCTACATTGTAGTCATTTTTATTTACTAAGGCCTCAGAATTTCCTTTGACTACTTCATCCTAGGCTGATTTTGTAAAATAGATCTTTGTTCCAAAGAGTTTTGTTTGTCAGTTATTAGTATTTTTGATTAGCACACGATATGAAACATAATCCAAAAAGTACTCAAATTATTTCCTTATTCAGAATTACATGGAAAATATACTTACAATTACATAGTTCTGTGTCCTTCCTGAAACTCATGCATTTATTGTCATGAGAAAAGTTATTTAGTCTGGAGAGTGATTTTTTTCATTTCATTTTTCATACAGAAAATTTGGCAATCCAATGACTATACCTCTGAAAACTATTTAAGTAATTAGAATTAAGGGTATGGATGCTCTCAGTTCTTTCTCTGTTTATCACTTTTTTACATGCCTTCTCTCTTTCTTTAAACTCTTTTGGTTCTAATGCAATGCATTTAGCTCCTGGATTTATAATAATTCTCCCCCATTTAATAAACTTTGTGATTATATGCCTAACTTCATTTCCACATTCACACACAAGATTCTGTTTGTTACATTTTGCATCAGGTACTGATTTAGGACCAAGCAATTATGATTAAAGCAGGAGAAACTGACATATTTCTGTGCAGTTTCGTGAAAACTGGCCAGGTAATGGAAGGGACTGAACAGGTAACGTCATACTTGCTTATTATAATATTATTTAATTAATTTAATGATACTATTGGATGGACATGATGAACAAGCCATTACATACTGCTATTTTAGTAGATAAATATAATTTCAGATTCAGTGCCTGTCTTCAAAAGGTGTGAATCTATACAACTAATGGATAGCAATGCAGACAGGATGGATTTTGACGATGTTAATACGATATAAAAAGTAGGAGGTCACAGAGGCAAGACATTTGATTCTCTTGAGAGTGTTTAGAACAGAAGAGATCTAAATAGGCCCATGGACCAACACAAAAGAAGAAGGAAGCTAAAGGAGCAGAACTAAAGTTGGAAGTAACTAGGAATTAATTGAGCAAGGTGTTCAAATTGGAAGATGAGGAAGAGTCAAGAAGTAAAACAGTCCTTAAGAATTCTTTCTCCTAGTACCAAAGGATAGATAAAGGCGTTAGTACCAGTTTAGATTTTAAGTTGAATTGTAATGGACTTACTAACATTTGGGACATTCTTCATCAGTACCCACTGATTCCAAAATATAATCAATTTCCACTGCCTGCTTCTTTTTCTCTTTGGTTCTCTCCTGTTGTTGATACTCATGGTGTCAACAATTATTGGTATGCTTAACCCCACAGATGACATTCAGGAAAAAGGGAGTGTATTATTGTAGATTGTCATTCCTTTTCAAAGATCAAGGAGTCTGGATTCATTTATTAGCTTTACAAATTTTTTGTCATATGTTAGCATATGAAATAGTTATTTTTATTAAGGGAATATGCACATATTTAGGTAGAATTAAAGTATATGTTAATTTTCCCTTTGTAGACTTTCAATCAAGTTTCAAATTTTGATCACAGGTTTCTATTAGAGATGAGTTGAATTAACTTTTTTTTTTTAAAGATTTATTTATTTATGCATACAGAACTGGGGTACAGGCCAGAGGTGCAGGGGCGGTGAGAGGCTTCACCAGAGACAGAGTGGGGAGCAGAACAGGCAGATCAACGAAGTACACTGCTGAGGGGAGCAGCGGGCGGGTCAGGAGAGGTCTGCCACGCCATGTGGTCTCCTCCGGGGCAGGCGGGAATCGAACTCATGCGGAAGTGGCTTTAGCTTCTCAGTGCTGTGCTTTAACCCGCTGCGCCACCAGGGAGGGCCCGAGTTGAATTAACTTTTAAAAGTAACATTTTTATGAGGCTATATCAAATGGTATACAAGAGTTAAAATATTTTGTATAATTTCCCACTTTCTACTAAAGTTTGTAGTTCAAACAAAAATATAATAAAATTGAGTCTCCTGGTGGTGCAGGGGTTAAATACAGCTCTATCAGTCTGTCAAAGCTACTGTGACATTAGTTTGATCCCCAGCCAACTCACATGGCACTGCAGACCTTCCCTGTCTTGCCTTCTGCTCCCCTCAGCAGTGTATGCCTGTACGTCTGCTGTTTTGTTCCCCATTCTGTGGTGAATATTCTCATCCCCCACACCTCTGACCTATAATCCCAGTTCTTGTATGCCTAAGTAAATTAAAAAATATAATAAAATTGTGTCTCCTAAAATTGTACTTTGTGAAATAATGATGCCCATTAGTCTGCCCCTTGAGCTTCATAAATTTTCCCCATGGCATTTGTTCCCTTACTTAACAAGCAATATAAGTTTAGAGTTTACAGGTACAAATCCTATTAGTTTTTCACAGCTTGATATTTGATCATTCTCTGAAAATGATGACTGAAAAATAAAGCCTATTCTTTGCAGGCTGTACACTTGTATGTATGAATTAAACCAATTCAGTGTGCTAGAGAGACAATTTTATTAATATGTTGTTAGGCTGAGTAAAAAAAGTGATTAATAAAGATCTAGTTAATTAATTGATCTAGTTACAGAGAATAGTAATAGATTGCATTCTTCAAATCCAGTTTTCTTAAAATAATCTTCCTCCATAAACAATAAAGAAACCACAAATTCAAAGTTACTTATGAGTTTAATGTATCTTTTTAGCAATCATGTGATTTTTCAAATACACTTGACTCTAAATTTCAAAAAGAACTCAACTATTTCTTTTTAAAGATTTATTTATGCTTATAAAACTGGGGTACAGGCCACAGTGTGGTGGGTGAGAGGACTCAACAGAGACAGTGGGGAGCAGAAGAAGCAGATCTACTGAAATACACTGCTGAGGGGAGCAGCCGGCAGGTCAGGAAAGGTCTGCAAAAGCCATATGGGTCAGGTCGGCTCCCTGGCTGGGAATTGAATTCGTGCTGCAGTGGCTTCTGAGAGCTTCATAGTGTGGTGCTTTAATTTGTTGTGCCACCAGAGAGGGCCTGAACTCAACTATTTTAATAAAAGTTTTTAAAAGTTTGACTTCTGTCAAATTAGTTACTTGTTAGTACCAAAAATAACCTAAATTGATAGTTTGGAATATCTTCATATATCTGCTTTATTTAGAAAAAAAAAATTAATTCATTCGTTTAGCAAGCATTTTGCTTCTATAAAGACTGAGTGCTAGGGATATAGTAGTAAACAACAATATAACCCATGAAGCTTTCATTTATTTTCTCACACTTGAATATGCTTCAAAATCTCCCGGACAATTTGCCAAAGCATAGATTGTTGGGTTCTTCTGTAGCATTTACTATTTAGTGTTTCTGATATAGGATGCATAATTTGCATTTCAAACAAATTTCCATATGTTGTTGATACTTCTGGTCATGCAACAGTTCCAGGACATCTGCTTTAGAGGAAGGCAATGCTGTTCTTCAACCAGATCTTCAATTAGCCTACGCTCTGCTAACCCAATCCCACTTTGTGATTATTTCCAGTAGTAAAGTAGTAAAAATGCTTTCTAAAGTTACAATCTGGGATGTGGATAGTGCACATATTGTGTACTTATCAGTTTATCAAGAAATTTGCAAGGTCGGATAGATGTAATTTTCAAAGCCAAAACTAACTTGTTTTTCTCCAATAGTTATGCGTCATCAGCATTATGGCCTTATTTCCAATTAAAGCATCACTTTATTTTAATATAATGCTTTTCTTTCTGATCTTTTGGTTACCCTCCAGTTTTCCATAGTCTTTTAGAAGTGATGGCCAGCAGTTCATTTATTGCAATAATTAAGATGGATAGCAGCATGCCAGCTGGAGTGACTACACTTGTGTTTGTTGTGTAAATTATTTTCCTAGTTGAAAGCCTCCTTTATAGCTTTTGCTTTGGTTATGTCACATTTTGTACCAGTAAGCCACTAAACATAGCATGTTTAGAAGAGATATTTATAAGGAAGTTGGTAATATTTTCCAATTTTTAACACCATTCTTCATATCTGCATATATCTAGCCCTGAGAATTGCCTTTCACTTTGTTCCTTTTTGGCAAGCGCATCACCAAGGTCTTCGACCCCTCATATGCCTGCCTTTTATTTTGTCACTACCTTTACACTTCCTTTGTTTTGTGCTAACTCTCAACTCTTTTCCTTGTGAATTTTAAGTGACTTTGGGCAGTTCACCCAAAGCACATAGAATCACAATCCCTAGTGTGAATTTCTTACAAAGCATATTTGAAATTCACATAAGACACAGACAAGTGATAGAATGCTAGTTGATTTTGATGGTCTTTTGCATTTCAAAAATAAATGCCTCAGATTCAACAGAAATTATTCTTATTTTTAGACCCTAGAATCTTATTTCTGTAGCCATCATAATACCAAACATATTTAAATATTTGCTAACTTGACAATTTTTTTACATTTTAACTTGAAATTGCATGTTTGTAATCTTCCTGAGGCTTAACTTAGTCACTGTTGCTGTGTTTACAACACTCATCTTCTTTCCAAAGTTTATAAATCTAAAAAGATAAATAAAAAGCTAATGTTCTGTTAGTATTTTAATTTACTTATTGTGAATATGCCAAATAACCAAATATATTAAGATGCTAACAATAGAACAAATATATTATTGCACATACACGCTTATTATAATTAAGTAGACATAGTGTTTATTGCTCTTTAAATTTGCATGTCAGACTTCAATATAAAGAGTAAATAAAATAAGCAAAGCAAAAGATTATACCCATTGTTGTCACTGATGTTAATTTTTTATATATTGCAGTACTTTCATTTTACCTTGTGAATTTTTTAAGCATTGGATCCAATCTTGCAGGTGAAATGTCTGTGGCCTACAAATCGTGAAAATCTGCCCTTCTTTTCTATCCCTCCCCCTTACCCCCGCCCCACCCGTCTGTGAAATCCCAAAGAAATGGTCAGTACACACAAAGACAACAAGGGTCACTCTGTTTAGAAAATTTTGGCTCTCTTTCAGGAGAGTTGCATGTGCCCTGAGAATACCGAATATTCTTGCACACTGGCTAAAATTAACTTGCTTAGGAGACAGCCTGCATCCCTTTGTACAAAAACTATTCTTAAAAAGTAGCAAACTTTGTCCTAAATGCTCTTACCCCGAATTTATTAATACTTTCATCCGATTTTTTTGTTTTTATTGAGGTAACATTGGTTTACAGATGTTTATATGATTCAGAGGCATGGGATCACACCTCTTCAGATGTATGTTACCATACTGCACCCACCACTGAGGCACCCATAATTCTCCACCATAGTCCATTGGTCCCCCTCCCCTCGTTGAACCTCCTCTTTCCTCCACCAGTAACCTCAGTTGTACAGTCAGATTTATAGAGTCTGTTTTTGGTTTTGTTTTGCTCATCCTTTGTTTTTATTTGTAGCCTACATCTGATGGAATCTATTTAGTATTCTTCCCCCCCACCCTTTCTAGCTTATTTCACTTTGCATAGTCCCTTAATTCTTATTTGTAAATTTTATGAGAGATACAGTTGTCACTATACGTGTTTTCAAATAATTGAAGTTAAAGGTGTAATATCTGGGAAGAGTAATTCATTGTCCCTGTGAAAGCTGATAAGATTAATTGAGAATTTAAACATAAAAAGGAAGGATTAAAAAAAAATAGCCATCCCTTTTCCATCATCAATGAGGTAAATTAATATATTTTTAAAAGGTTTTTTTTTTTTAAATTTATGTATACAAGAGCTGGGGTGAAGGCCAGAAGATTTGCCACAGACAAATATTGATTAACAATATTTGGAAGCAGAACAGGTAGATTGCCTGAGGAGAGCAGTGGGCAAGACATGAGAGGACTGCTATGCCATGTGGGTCGAACTCTTGCTGCAGTGGCAGACGATAGCCTGATGGTGCTAAGACTTAACCCCGTGGGTCACCAGGGAAGCCACAGATAAAGTCACTTTTTATAGAATGTTTGTAAATACTGGAGATTTAATTTTCAATTGGTGAAACTGATATTTTGTTATAAAATTTTGAATACTAGTTTTTGACATCTGCTTTAAATTTCATTTAATTTATAAATAATGAGAAAGAAAAAATTGTTATTACATGTATAAAATATTTGGAAAGAATTTCAAAATAAACATTTAATTTTATCATTAATAGTGTTGAGTTATAGACATGTAATATTGTGTAACTTTAAGTTCCATAATGGAGTTCATTTGTTGATATATTTATAAATTGTAAAACGATAATCACCATAGTACTAGCTAGCATAGTGTTACCTCTACCCTTGTACAGAGCTAACATTTCTTTTTTGCGTTAAGATATTTACAATATGTTTTTTAAGCAACCTTCAAGTTTATAATACAGTTATATTATTATTACAGTTATATTATTAGCTATAACTTTATCCCAAATTTGTAAATATTTTAACTGGAAATGTGTAGACTTGAAACAACATTTCTCCATTTACTCTATTTCCCAACCTGGTAGCAACTCCTCTGTTTCCTTATCTCTTTTTAAATTGTACACGTAAAGAGCACCATCACTTATTGTACTTGCCTATTTGGCTTATCCTCATGGTCAATCCATGTTCTCAGAAATGTCAAGATTGCCTTTGTTTTTTGGCTGAAAAATATTTTAAACCCTTCCCCCCCCATCATTTTTATCTATTTAATCATTGACAAATAGATTGTTTTGCTGTCTTGACTATTGTGACTAATGATGCAATGATGTTATAAACATGAGTGTATAGCTATCTTTTTGATACCCTGCATTCAGTTCTTTGGAAATACCCAGAAGAGAAATTGTTAGGTCATACGGTACTTCTATTTTTAATTTTTTGAGGAATGTCCATATACTATTATCCATAGTGACTAAACCAAACATAATGCTTCTTTTGCATTAATATAATTATTTCCTTAATTCCCTTCAATAATATTACTGATTTGGAACAGTCATGCTATGCTAAATAGATATTGATTAACAATATTTGGTAAAGTATTCTCCGGAGTTTGATGCAGAGAAAGATCTCTTCCTAGACAGAATTGGAATATTCAAGTGAAAGATTTTTCTCATGATGAGAGGGTGAGGATAGGGTTTGTTGGGTGAGGGAGAAAAAAAGAATGGAAACAGTCCAATTATTTGGGGGCCAGGATCAGATCAAATTATGCTCACTTATCAGTTAACCATGTGCTCTTTAGGAAGTTACTTTTTGATCTGTGATTTCCATCTGTAGAATTAGGGTGGTGATACCTTTCATAAAGTTACTGGAACATTAAATTTTGGAACTGTGTGTTAAGACATTTCATACACAAAATAGGCACTTATTAATAATAACTATCATAGAAACTCTTACTAAAGATGAGAACTTTGAACTATCAAAATTGTATAGCAGGTATAAGCTGTTTTCTATAGAAGTTGAACTTTAATCAAGGTATAATAAAGAAGCACTGCAAGCATTGTTAGTTCCTTCGAAATTGGCTATCGATTCCACAAGGAATCATATGGGTGATTTCTTTTCATGAATATGGCACTGAGATATGAACTGTCTCAAAGTTAACATCTTATATTTGATAGAGTGAAACTGAGACTTAGAAATCTTGCTGACTTTCACATACCTGGGAAGTTTCTTTAGGGTCTATGACATAGAAGAGCACAGTAGGATATAATTTTTTAAAAAAGATTTATTTAGCTATGCATACAGAACTGGGGTACAGGTCAGAGGTGCAGGGGCAGTGAGAGGATTCACCAGAGACAGAGTGGGGAGCAGAACAGTCAGATTGATGAAGTACACTGCTGAGGGGAACTGAGGGCGGGTCAGGAGAGGTCTGCTGTATCATATGGGTCACTTCTGGGATGGGGGATTGAATTCTCACTGAAGCAGCTGTAGCTAATTTGCGGTGCTGTGTTTAACTTGTTAAGACATCAGAAAGGGCCCAGGATATAATTTGTAGAAGGTCATATTCAGATAACTTTATTATAAGATACATGGTTTCCTTCCTAATTACTTAATGGTTGCTATCAGTACAGTTGTTCATTTATCCAAAATATTTTATCAAGTGTTCATTATGTTATTAATAAATTGTTACACTTGGAAATGTAATCATAGCCAAGAAAACTCTAATCTCTGCTTTCATGGAGTTAATAGTATGTTTGAACAGGTTGTAAAAGCCATCTCACTCATTCAGAAGGTACTCTTCAAACAAGATCTAAGACTGTTGCTCACATACTATAACCCATCCAGTGACAATAGTCTTTCTCATTATTAGTTATAAATAGGTGACTTTGTTAATCTGAAATAAAATAAATGACTCTAGCTCAGTGGTATTTAACACTGACTGCATATTCATTATCTTCGGATCAAAACACTAAGATCTATCGCATTGCAGGCCCCAGACACCAGTATTCTGAAAACCTTTGGAGTTGATTTTAAGTGTAGTCAAAATTAGGAACTTCAGCTTGAAAGAGGAAAACAAGATGAGAAACAGCAGTGACTATGAAATTCTGAGATAGGGTAATAATGACAAACAGCAAGGAAAGCAAGAAAGATAATACTTCTGTGCTATCAAATTTCTCATTCTTATGTTCCAAGTGTGAGACTTGTACAGAAGCAAGCAGAACATCTTACTCTTAGATGACTTGGTGAGTTCATTTACACTTAATGGAAATTTGTATCAAGATGTGCCGATTCTAAAATTCTAGAGATTTTCCTAATGCTAGGAGTTTCTATTATAGTAATTGCACTATGTGCCATTCCTTGCCAATAGAAGCTATATTGAATAAATTTAGACCAGATTGATCTATATTTTAAATATAGCAATAGCTATGGGAATTTGAATTTGGACCTTATAACGTTAATCTACTAGCTTGTTTTTTTATTCTCTCAGCCACCTTTGATATTTTAACAGTCTGAAGCAGTCTCTGAGATTGCCAATCTGGGTCACCCAGAATTAGCACAATGGGAAATGCAAGTTGGACAGGCTGTGTTAAAAATCACAAAGACAAGCTGTCTTAAGTTGAAGGGAAGAAGGTAGTATCTGCTGTGATGTCTACCATGAAATCCACCAGCGGATTAGAATTGGTTAAAACAAATTAGGGTAGGAGAATTAATGCTTATTTTTATTCTGTGTGTACACATATGCATGTATTTAGTGTACAAGTGTTTATGTATCCTGGAATTGTTTGTACCTGTGTGGAAATAGTCTTTATTAACGTGGTTTCTGATCTATTTTAGTTTATTTGTAAATCTAAATGCTTATTCATTTATTCTGTTTACATTTCTGAAGTAGGCAAGATTCAGCTCACTTAACACCATGCTAACAAATCAAGAGACTGTGAAATCTAATCACATTTTGACCCATTCTTAAAATGCATCTGCATCTGTTGAAAAATGTTTGATGATGCTATACTTCTGTATGGGGATTTGTTTTTGGAATGTGTAGTAAAAACTATTTACAGCACTTGAAAATACAAATTATTATGGACAAGCTAATTACTTTCAAAATTTTCTTTGATAACAATTTATAGAGAAAATGTATAGTTTTTTTTTTTATAGAGCTTGTAAAGCCATTTGATATTTGGCTTAGCCTTATAATTTTCTACATTTTTGTATACTGTACTTTCCCTAAACCATTAATGGAGTTTGTAAACATCATATAATATTGAACGAAATTTATGTTAGATGAACTTTCAATTATTCATGTTAATGGAAGATTATTAATGCAGATCTCACAAAATGACAGACAAGATGAAGAGCCAGAAAACATAGAGGCCCTGATCAGCATAAATCTGTGGCAGTCTTTGTCATCTATAGATAATATTTGTCAGAGGACAGGTAAAAGGAGAACCCAATTCAACTATACAATTAAGATAAGCTAGGAAATAGAGTCTCTTTAACAAGTGATACTGGTAAACTGAATAGCCATATGCAGAAGAATGAAATGGTGCCACTCTCTTACATCCTACAAAAATTAACTCAAAATGGATTAACTTAGATGTGAGAATGGAAATCATAAAATACATAGAAGGAAACATAGGCAAAATACTCCATGTCATCAACCTCAGTGATGTTTTCAGGGACTCAACTCCAAAAGAATGGGGAGTAGGACCAAAAATAAACCAATGGGATGGCATTATAACACTAAAGTTTCCATATAGTGAAAAAAAAAATCATTAAAGCATTCATCCTATAGAATGGGAACTAATATTCGCACATCAAACATATAATAAGGGACTAATATCCAAGATCCATAATGAATATATACAACTCAACTAGAAGAAAACAAAGGAACCAAAAAAAATAATAAAAAAAAAGGGACAGAAGTGCCAAATACGCACTTCTCCAAGGAAGACATAAAGTTGGCCAATTGGCAGGCACTTGAAAAAAAATGCTCATTGTCACTTATCTTCAGGGAAATGCAAATCACAATCACAATGAGTTACCACCTCATTCCACATCAAAACAACAACAACAACAACAACAAAAACAACAACAACAACAAAAAAAACCCAGTAATAACAAATACTGACAAGAATGTGGAGGGGAAAGAACCTTTGTACACTGTTGGGGCAGAATGTAGATTGGGCTAGCCCCTGTGAAAAACAGTGTAGATGTTTCTCAATACATATATAATGTTAGCCATATGCAATCATATACAATATTAAAAATAAATACAACATATGACCTAGGTCTCTACCTAAATTATACAAAACATTCATTCAAAGGGATATATACCCTTCTATGTTCATTACAGCACTAGTTACTAGCACCAAGTTAAAACAACCTACACGTCCATCATCAGATGAGTGAATATATATGTGTGATGTATATACACAATGGAATGCCACTCAGCTATAAAAAAAGATGAGCTTTTGCCATTTGTAACAATATGGATAGAACTGAAAGGGATTATACTAAATGAAATTAGTTAGAAGGAGAAAGACAAATATGGTATTATTTTACTCATGGAAAAAAGAAAGAAAACAAAGGAACTGACAAAATTAAACCAAAAAAAATCCATAAATATGACTGCAGAATTGAAGCTAGTAGGTGGAGGAGGGTTGGGAGTGGGAACAAGAGGATGTGGGACCCAATTCCTAAGGTACAGGATTGTGGGTGCTATGATGGTGGGTGTGGTGTGGTGATGTATGTATCCAAGTGTTGTGAATTTATTCCCCCAAATCATACACAATATTGTAAACTAGTCTTATTTCAATAAAAATAAAAAATGGATATTGGGAGTTTAAGCACAACACCCCCAAAGCATTCTAAATCATTCTTCTACTTCTTTGTAGAAGAAGGTGCATATGTCATGAAGTAGTAACACTTTAGAAGTACAAATGATATTAATTGTAGTGATAATAGTCATAGCAGTAAAAGAGTAGTGCCATTACTGATGGGAGTAATCGAAATAGTATCAGTGACAACAGAATCAATAGCTAATATTTATCAATGGTTTTGGATGTGTCCTACACTGTTCTAAGCTCTTTATATACTTAAACCCATTTAATCCTCACAATATTCCTTATAATCACTGTTCCCATTTGACAACATTTTGTCAATGAAAATATTATTCATCAAAATCTGCAAATGGTCAGAGGGCAAAGTTAGTATGCAGTGCTAAAGTTTAGATATGCTACTTGGTCATCTGAGCAAAAGAGCTGATTTGGAACTTTTTAGCAATGTTGCCTTTAATGCAACAGAAGTGTTCCAGCTTCTCTAAGTTCCTGCAGGCAGAGACAACTTTTGATGCTGAAGAGCAGTATATCTATGGTCCTGTATTTTTGAATCCCACAACCACATAAAAATTTATATTGTAAGCAGGAATAAAGGGGGGAAAATCTCAATATTTGTAAGGCCATTTTATTATTGAAACTGCTGAAAGAAGAATTGAAATCCTTTCCCCTGGAGACATTTAATGTCAAGACAAATATCATCAGTGAAGAATAAGATTAATAAAACCTGGGAAAAGGAGAGTTTTCATATCTATGATAAAAAAAATGATTCTTAAAGTTTTAATATCTCAAAACAGTAATCATAGGAAAGAGATGTATGTGTCTGAGTAATTAGGACCTAGTTTCTTCAGCATTTTATCTTAACCTAGAAAACTGGTGAAAGAAAAGAACATGAAATTAAAAAAGCTTTAGAAACAAAGGTGCTGTATTTTTGTGAACTGATATGGTACATAATATTTGAATTATATAATTATAATTAATTCTAAATACGGTACTCCATATTTAAACATGTGTATCCCTTTTACAGTTACACTGTGTGATAAAGAAAAATAGAGTGATTTGTATTTAAAACTAGTAAAACTAGTGATCCATGTGTATTTGCTTTCATGAAAATTATCAACCTTGTATTTTATCTTTGTGTTTGGGAAATGCTTGAATTTTAGCTCAGAATTGTATTTTTTACAGTGCCATATTGTTCCTTTTAAATGTGAGATGATTTATAATCTTCAGTGTTATATTCTTCAGAAGAAAAATGACTTAGATATGGTGCCAGAAGTCAACATGAGCAGAAAACAAATAGTGGTTTTGCTAAGTTTAAGAAAATATTTCCCTTGTTTCCTATTCTTAGAAAATAGTAGATGTGTTAGTATAAATATGGAGTATATATATGTGTGTGTGTGCATGTGTATAGCTATATAATTTAAACAGTGTTTAAATTCTTATACTAGAAATTATACTAGATACACTCTGGGTAAACATGGAAATATATGGATAAATATATCCATTTTATATATACATTTATATATATCCATGTTTGTCTAGAGCGTTTAAATTCTTATACTAGATATTTAATAAGAATTGGTGGGTGTGTTAATGGAGGTGTGTGTGTGTGTGTTTATATATATATACACACACACATATATATATAAAATGTTTATTTCAAATGCTCAAATTTTGCATAGGATTATATGAATTTGAGCATGTAATTTTAAAAATATATATATCCATATAATGGATATATTAATTAGAACTTCTCCAAGAAAACATTTTAAAGTTAATTATGATAAAAACCATAGATACATACTCCTTATCATGTGAAAAATAATAAAATCTTTATCTTTCAGATGCTCAAATTTTGCATAGGATTATATGAATTTGAGCATGTAATTAATATATATATATTATTATTCTAGTAAGCCTGATTTTATATCAAGTTCTTCCACCTACCAGATTGGTTACCGTGGAGAGGATAGGATAATAGCATCTCTTAAGTTTCCATTTCTTTACCTATTAAAATGTATATAATGTTATGTCTCTGTGTTGATGTGAGCATTAAATTAATTATTGAATTAAATTCTTGGCACAGTGCCTGATGTTTAGTATGTCAGCAAAGAATATATCTTACAAATTATATATTAAAAATATTAATATGTCTCATAACTATACCGTATATTTTTAGGATTGTAGGTTAAATATTTATAGAAAAAAGTAAATTTGTATGGTAGTTATTTCTGATGTTAAATTTCTGCATAAATTCATTGAACATATTGATATACAGTTTTAATCTTGCAAACCTGGGAAATTGTGCTGTAGCCTACATTTTTGTAAACTCTGTTGTCAAACATGCCTGACTTCTAGTACCTGCTGTGGCACTGCCTAGCTGGGCACAGGGTAAGTCACCTGTTTCCTCTTTGACTTTCAGTCATCTGTAAAATCAAAAGGTGTATATTTAACTGATACGTAGTTTTAAATTATAGAATCAAACTGTCAAGAATTTTGATAGTTGACATCAACCTTAATTAAAAATGAATGTGTAATATGTCCACAGCTTCTTTAAGGGCAATTGGAAAATAGTTTAGCCAACAAAAAGATCTGGTTTGAGAAAGCTCACAGCATGGTCACAGAAGAGGAATATAGGGTTTTTGTGTGTGTGTGCATGTGCATATGTATGTGTTTCTGTACATTTATTTCTAAGAAATGGACTAAGAGGTAGAATACTGGGATTTAAAGTTCAAAAATTTAGTTGTGGTTAAAGAAAGATTTAAATTCTGGCCTTTGGAGTTTGAAGCTTTTTGGGGGGAATACATCAGAGGTGTTTTCATGTAGGGAATGAAAAGTTCCCAACTGTTTGCAGAGTGTGTTAAGTTGCTACAAAATCTAACCAGGTTGCTAAAAAAGCTAACAAATCTGTAGTTTCTGTAAGTCTTTTTGCCACAACTATTTTCGCCACATGATTAATTAGCCACAAGGCAATTTTACTGTAAAAGTTAAGACCATTCATTGATTGACAGTTCAGTTTGATAGTTTGGTTTCAAGTTTCATCTACATAAGAGAAATGACAGCTTTAAAATGGTGGATGGGAAATACAGCGATAAAACTTGTTGGAAATGTGAAATAAGACAGCGGAAAGCCAAATTGCAAACTACACTAAAAAGCGGTATCACATCATTTTGCAGATAACTTCAGTGAGCTCAGACATCTCTTTCATCCATCAGAACCAAAAGTTTGCTAAGCTATGACAACTATTAAAGAAATGGGTAATGACTCACAAGTTTTCAAGAGCATAATTCTCTAGATAAGTTAGGTGCACCAACTTGTTCTCTAATGCAGTTTTTACAAAATTTATCAAATGGATGCTGATTTAACACAAAATTAAATACATATAGCATCAGCATTTCTTTTTTGTCTAGTTAGTAACATTGTTGATAACTTTAAGAACTGGCAGGTGATTTGCCCCAGGAGTCTTTTTTATTTTGAAGTACATTAGTTTACATAAAAAAGAGGATGAGAGTTTTGAAAAATGTAGCATTAAACCCACATTTTTAAATAAAAACACTGGAAAGTCTATGAAAGGATTTGTGACAATATGCAAAGAACAAGCAGCAGTGTGGAAGATTTTTACAACACAAGGCTCAGTTGCAAATATGCAGCCTTGATTTGGAAAGTGACATCTCTCTTAAGGAAGAAATTTAGTGAAAAATAAAAAAAATTCAATATTTTTGTTCATTTTACATATTTTATTATGTCTTTAATTAATAGCTGTCTTATTTTTTGAATGGTAAATTGTCTCAAGCCAATTACTGTGTGGCCAAATGCCTATTGCATTTGGCTTTCTGGAGAAAATACTTGAGGTAAAGAATTTAAGGTCAGTCTACCCAGAACCGTTTGAAGAAAGAGCTTGGGAGACTAGTGAGTGTAAAAGAAAGGGCCAATCTTGATCTGAATATAAACTCAGTGAATATAAATTCAGAGAGATGACTCAGAGATACCTTTAGATAGAGCTTACAGGACCCATACCGATTGATACAGTTTTGTCTGTCCTGTAAAGGACTGTTCTACAAAATTGTCATGCTAGTAACCTAAAAAAAATTTTTTTTTGAGAGTATGTTGGAATAGTTGATGCCTGCCCATTTTCCATGCTTACTTACTGAGAGACTCCAGCAATTTGCTCTTTTTCAATAAACATGAGTTACTTGCCTTCATTACTTTGGTCTTGGAGTGGCTTTAAAAATATTAATTAGTTCAGATAAAATTCTTTAGAAAGAAGAATTATGGAACACATGGTATTCCTGAAGCAATAACTCTTCAAGTGTCTTTAGACTATTGTTTTAGAAGTAAATTTTTAGAAAGGCGTGAATTGTGTAAAGTGAAAGAAAATCAGAATGTAATAAGCCCCATGGACCATATTTCACATAGGAAATGCAAATTGCTGCCCACTGGTAACAGTTTCCAGAAATATCCTTAAGAAAATCTTCGTTGATCAGCTCCACAACCATGTTAATGCCAGTTATGATCTTCTTAGAAACCATGTGAATAAATACATTGAGTCACAGTGATCATATATAAATTAGTTTTATTTGGGGATACAGGTAGAATTTTATGTTGTATTTTTCCTGCCATGATTTTTGTTTTCTGTGTCCTCTCTTTCTTTTATAAAATAATCCCTCAAATTTATGTCAAAAGGTATATTTTCATTATATTTTACCAATGACCAGTCTTTGATACAATGATAAATGAATGTTAGTAGACTTTATAGAGAACATTCATTCTCTACAGAGCATCTATTATTCTGCTGAATGTACAGTTACAATATATCCAGAAACTATTAATGAAGATATAAAACAATGGTATGTTATTAGTAAAATATTACTTTATATTAATAATGATATATTATTACACATTAAATTATATGTGCCCAGAATAATGGCACTATTTGCAGATTTAAAGTGAGAATATACTTTGATTTTTTAAAAAGATTTACTTTTATTTACTTATGCTTTAAGAATGCATATATAGGCCAGAGGTGCAGGAGGTGAGATGATTCATCAGAAACAGAGTGGGGAGCAGAACAGGCAGATCTACTAAAGAGGAGCAGCAGGTGAGACAGAAGAGGCCTGCTTCACCTTGTGGTTTAGGTACCTGGCCTGGGATCAAACTTATACCTCAATGGCTGGAAATAGTTTTATAAATTGAGACTATAATCTCTGCCACCAGAGAGTCCCTGACCTCGACCTTTAAAAGGTGAGTATCAGAGAATTTGTGGACATTTGCGATGGACACAGCTTGATAGCAATGAGACTTTAACCCCTTCCACCACCAAGTAGGCACTTAAAAATATTTTTCTATTCTACTCATGTACTGATAGACAAGATGATGTTGTGGTAACATTCTTTGGAGCTGTCTTCAAACTCATGTGCTTGTCCCTTGTACCACCATCTTATCTGTATCCGAGCTTCACTTTACTGAATTTTCTTTATTTCACAAAAAGTTCCCTTACCCTACAACCTCCAAAGTTACCATTTCCTCTGCCTAAAAGGCACCTCTGAAACTCCTGTTTCACCTGACCCTCAGGTCCAGAGACTTTTATCAGAAGCTTTCCTGATATCTTTCTCCCTCCCTACTCTAAATTTTCTAGTCTTTATTTTCTAATCAGTTAATGACTGATTAACTATATTTATTTAATGTCTGGTGTTCTCCAACTGATGTTTAAGTTTCTTCAGACAGAAATAACTCCAGTTTTTCTACCACATAGCATAGATGATTATGGATAGTTAGTAAATTAATTATTGAGTGAAATGTGATCTACAGTGAGAGGATAATAGGCATTTGTCAGCTATTCAAGCAAGCTCAAGTCTCAACTTGACCACTTGGTATGTTGTCTTGAGTAAAATGTTTGCATCATGTTTTTTTGAATGAGGAAACTGAAAAGATAATCACACTTTCCTCATGAGTACATAAAACACTAAACAGAGAATGTGTGTTCTTTAAATGTTACTTCTTTTTTTCTATTTATACTTAGTTTTTCTTTTGAAGAAGTAGTAGCAGTGGTTTTGACAAGTATGAAACACTCATGTCCTTATATTGTATATTATTCTACTAGTACAGACAGAATAAAATTTGTTTTTTTCTTTTTGCCCATACCTTTTGAATGATTGATGATGATCATTCTAGTATCTCTGAGAATGGAAAGGAAGTTATACTTTTCCCCCTTTTTCCAGGAATGAGATTTATTTTCTTCACTAAACTTTGGAGAAGGGGTGATCTAATGGGTAAAAATGCCAGAAAAAAAATACTGATTAATTTTTGGTTCTGTTTGTGTGTGATGATTCTTTTGTTCTTAAGAATGTTTTTACACAGGCCCTTCCTGGTGGCATAGCAGGTTGGAGCACAGCACTGCAATGCTTGCCAAGGCTTCTTCAGTGCAAGTTCAATCCCTGGCCTGGGAGGTGATCTACGTGGCACAGCTGTCTTGCCTGCTGCTCCCTTCAGCAGTGTACTTCATCAGTCTGTCTGCTCTGCTCTCCACTCTCTCTCTGGTGAATCCTCTCACTGCCCCTGCACCTCTGGCCTGTACCTCAGTTCTGTATGCATAAATAAATAAAAAATAAATAAATAAAATATTTTTTAAAAAGAATGTTATAACACAATCTTCACCAATCATCCATTTTAAGAATTATAATTTCATTTCTTACATAGGGAAGTTTTGTGTGTTGGCCAGCTTTAGAGTAAAAATTTAAATGCTCACTAAGTTTGGAATTAACTCTCTATTATGAAACAGGTGAAGTGTGATACCATTCCTTGAATCCACAGTCAAGGAGATGTGCTTTCTAGTGTGCACTGCTGGATTAAAAAAAAAAAAAGATAGACACTTCAAATTCACTTTATATAATAAACTGAATTGTACTTCTGGTGTGTTTCTCTGTTTAGTTTGGTTTAGTTTGGTTTGGTTTAATGTTCCACTAAGTTAATCTGATGCATTAAAACATCTGCTTCAGAATTTGAGGCATTATTTGCATTAGAAAGCTATAACCAAAACAAATAAGAAGTGCAATGTCATAAATACAATTTTCACCTGAGTTTTGAAAAAAGTGCTAGCAAAATCTAGCACTTCAGATTTTAATGTTCAATAGGATTTTTAATTTCTTGGGGCTCCTAAATAATCACTCTAGAAAAAATGCTACTTGTCCAAAATGTAATTTTTTTCTTATTTCTGTTTTTTTTCTTTTTTTGCATTTCTTATGCATTATGATCCACCCACTCTTATTTCACTTGTTCATTTGCTTTTTTTCTAATGAGATTATTCATTATTTTCCTGGTTTCTCAAAGAAAGCTTTTACCTCTGGAAGGACTAAAGCCAATAAAATAGAGCTTAAATAGCCAAAAGGAAGGGGCAGTTCACATCTTTGTGGTTGCTTTTCTCAAATGGTAGGTATCAGAATTGTACTTAGGGAAGACTTGAACAGGGGTTGACTCAGGGTTGTGGTCTCTTAAAAGTCCCTGAGGTTCCTTCGTTCCATAAATAGCACAAACCCTAGAAAATAGTTACAAGGAATGAAGACAGTCAGGACCCAAATGTGGAAATCAAAGTCTGCCTTTTCCTTTTGCTTTAGAGGGGACACCTTTCTACTTTCTAAGTTGCCATGTATATGTAGACCAATTATAATACCTTAGACAAAAACTTCCTGTTTTGTACAAGAAGGAAAAAAAAAGTTTCAAAAGTATTCCTGTGCCTAGATATGTAATGTCCCTTTTCACAGTCTGAGAGTTCTATATTGTATAATACTGAGAAGACATTGTAACTTAGGGAAAATTAAATAACAGGTTCTACACAGTGGTATCCATTATAAAATACCAAAAATTTTGACTCTAAAAATAATT
This sequence comes from Condylura cristata, assembly GCF_000260355.1. NCBI lineage: Eukaryota > Metazoa > Chordata > Mammalia > Eulipotyphla > Talpidae > Condylura > Condylura cristata. Next base: position 44,749,673 of record NW_004567104.1, on the reverse strand, counting down.
GCATTGATGAAATATTGCATCTAGACATTATCCAAATTACACAAGTAATTCTCAAGAAGCTGAATGAATTAATTTGCTGGGTGACAATTATATATTTGAATTTTGGAATTTATGTGTGTCTTGAAATGCTTCTCCTAATATGCTCAATTCAGCAGTCATTTATAGAGAGCCTACTATGTTGCAGGAGATACCAAGTTCCTTTTCTGTATGTATTAACTGTAGCAAAAATGTAAGATATTCACAACTAACTACAATGCACTGGGATGAAAACTAGATTTGCATGGGAGCATAGATGAGGGAAAACTGTTTTTTGGAGGTGCAGAAAATATGAACTGAAGAGAGAAAGATATGAGGAGGAAAACTTATCTCTATGGAAGTTAGAGTAAGAGGATTCAGAAATTTTATGGACAGTTTAGTTGTATTTTAATCTAGGAAATCAGTGGTGATTAGTTGTAAATTTAATGTGGAACAATTTTCTCAGGATAACCTATGAGCAAATGATTTACTAACCATTTGCCTATATTACTCAAATTCTACTAAAAAGGTATTTTCAGAGCTCTCTCTGTTGGTGCACTAGGTTAAAGCACTGCATTATGGAGTTCTCTGAAGCCACTGCAGCACAAGTTTGAACCCTGCCAGTGAGTTGACCCACATGGCGTGGCAGGCCTTTCCTGACCTGCCTGCTGCTACCCTCAGTAGTGTACTTGTCTATCTGCCTGTTCTGCTTCCTATTGTGTCTCTGGTGAATCCTCTCATCCACCAAACCTTTGGCCTGTACCCCAGTTCTGTAAGGATAAATAATAAATCTTTTTAAAAAGTATTTTTAGATGTTAGAAAGTTTTACCTGTATTCTCTCAGTCAGTAGTAGCAATAATTCCCAGAGGCAAGAGTTGTTACTGTATTTCAGAGAGAAAGGATATATAAATAGCTTAAGAGAGGGTGAATGAATGATTCCAGTCATACAGTTAAAAATCACCATGCATATTCCAACTGATTGAATAAATGTAAGGAGAGCACATATAAAAGTGAGAAGATGTGTGTGGATGTATTGTTTGTTTGTGTGCATACAATAGGATACTAGTCATCTATAAAAAAAATATAAACTCATGCCATTTGTGGCAAGAATGATTGAGCTGGAAGGGTTAGTACTAAGTGAAATCAACCAGAAGAATAAAGACAAATACCAAATGGTGTCACTTATATATGGAATAGAGAAAAAGAAAAAGTTAGATAAACCCAAACTATAAAACTAACCCTTAAAGCCTGGCCCTGAATGGGGCCAATCAGAAGGGGCAGTGGAGAGGGAAAGGAGTGATGGGAACATAGAAAAGAGGGAGCACATGGGCTGGGGGGTGCACTTATGTTCTTTGGTGGTGAATGTGCTGTGATAACAAAGCCTCAATGGGAGGGATCCTACCATTCTGTTATAGATACAGCAATGTAAACGAGTAGTAATGCAACAAAAATATTAAAAAAATAAAAATGAGAAGAAAAATTCTGTCATTGATTAAGAAAAAGGGTAGTATTTGTTCTAAGTTTCTTTTTAGGTCTGTAAAATGTTTGAGTTTATGTGACTATAACATTGAAAATACTGGATCTCAATTATGATATATTCTATATATGACTAAATATCAATGCTGATAGGAATTGGTAACTTGAAAGTCTCATTTTCTTGATGTCTTCAAAATACATGTACATATCGATCACTTCAATCATATGTATTATTTTCCTGAGTCTCTTCTATCCTAATGAAACTTCAAGAAGCAGATGTTCTAATAGAAAAGTGCCACCTAGAAAATAGGATTGGGATTTGTCATGTTTAGAATTTCTAGGTTTCACAATCTTGCCCAATCAAACTTAGAGGAAGTTAATTTTTTTACTTCAATTCTAGGGACTCGCTTGTGAGTAACTTGGGCTTCTGCAAGGTGTAATGCTTTAGCATAACTAGTAATCTCAACATTACTTACTGTCATGCTGGTAATGCATTCAGCATAGAGCTTGTTGACTTTCCTCTTTTTCTTCAATCAGTATACTTTTTGACAACTGATTAATGAGTTAATACTTCTGAATTGTTGCTTTACTTTTATGGCCTCAAGCAAAATATGTGCTTTTCCAGACCACAATTGGATATATAGGAAAAATAGTACCTTTCTTCTCCTTTTGGGAGCTCTAACAACCATTTGGATGTTATCACTATAGTACAGTATTGGATTTCTTTGGTGTGTTATAGCGCAAAATATTGAATAACAATAAGATTGAGAACAGCTTTTCAAGCAACTGGTGTTTTAGCCACTGATAATTATGAAATTATGTAAGATGAACTGCTTTTTTCTTCAATTACTTCCTAAAAAGTCACTAAGAATGAAAATGTTCTAGAAGGAAAATGTTCATTAGAAGATATTCTAATGAACAAAGATCAAGTGTAATCATTATTCTAGGGAATGACATAATTCAGTAACTGCACATGTTCTTCAGAAATTATTAGACTCATGATTAACAGTTGTTCTAGTTCTCTTTGCAATTACAGTAGCTATTCTATCTTACAATATAGTATATAGGTAAGTCATATAGTTTTGCTGTAATCTTCTAATGTAATTTCCTACCATCAGTAACAAAAGCAACAACTGCTCACTCGTGCATTTTTTAAAATAGTAGATGAAATTGGCTTTTTCTCAAAATCTTCATACCCGTATTATATAGATAGTGAATCAAAAAGTCTTTAGAGTAATAACTTTATTGCAAAAAATTATTACAAACTTTGTATTATAATCTCAGTTCTTTACTATTCTTGGTCCTTTGCCAAATTCCCTACCATCCTTATTATTCAATAAAAATACATGCTGCACTTTCTTCAAGCCTATGAAAAAAAATATATAAATATTGTAATTAGTGACTATTAGCTCAAACGATATCTAATAGTAGATGTTTATGGGACCTCATTTGTGTACAGATCGCTTCATTGAAAGGCAGATAGGAAAAATGATTTATTAAAGACATTAGAATAAATCATTTGTCTTAGAATTTCAGTGTTGAAATTATTTTTAACTTGGGGTAATGTTTAATCACACTTTATTGGATTTTTATATCCTTTCAGAAAATAATAACCTATAAGCAGTTACATTTTTTAAAAAAACTATATGGTGTGATTCTGTCAAGTACTCTGCTAGAGTTATTCCTCTAGAAAGTAAGATATGTGTTAATTCAGTACTAGCCAAGTTATTTTAGTTGATAACACAGTATTTTTAAATACTTAACTGGAAATTTTATGCACACATGCCATGCCAACAACAAAATGTTGTTTTCTAAATTAATGCTATTCTAATTCCATCACACAAAGACAAATCCCTTACTGTTTAATAAGCTTTTGCCTACAGCTAAGTATTCCTTTACTTTTACAGGGGAAATAATGCACTTTTATTAAAATATCAGATTATTCATTACTCATTCATATTTTTGGTACATATTCTAGGTCTACAATTTAGACTTTCATATTATTTTAGTAGTTAAGGATGCAGACTTAGAAGTTACACATTTTTTTACCAGGAAACTGTTATAAATTTTCATTCCCCACCCCCCTTATATATGAGAAATACAATCTTTATGTACTTCATAGGGTTATTGCAGTGAGTTCATTAATACACATAAAAATTATAAAACTTCTCTGAACCACAGTAGACTTTCAATAAATTGCTTTTCATTTACTATGGCATTTAGTACACCCAGAAAACTTGCCAGGTAGTTATTCCCACTTTACAATAAGCCAGAATATCTCATATTGTACAACTAACCAGTTGTCAGATTTCAGATTATATGTAGAAGATTTTGAATTTAAAATTCACATCCTTTTTACAATATTGAACAGTGTTTTTGAACATAAGTATATTGTTATAGGGATGAAAAAATTTTAAAATAATATAAGTTTATTTTTACATCATTTTGTGCCTTTTTCCATCTCAGTTGTAATCCTTGTTGGCTTCCCATCACCAAATCACCTGTGTGTCATCACCATTTTTCTAGTGCACTTCCCCACCCCCAATTTTTTATCCCTCTCCCCAGACATCTCCCTTAAAATGTCCCTGGTATATAGTTTTTCATTATTATTATTTTCCCCCATGTCCTTTATGTTCCTGCTATGAATGAAAACAAGGGATGAGAATTTTGTAGTATACTATATTGAAGAATTAATGTTCCTTGATTTTTTAATATTTAACTTTGCTTTATTGTAGAGTATGGGTAAATAACACTGAATAGATGTAAATACAAATTAGAAAATATCTTAAAAGGTAGATTTGTAACTTGGGATTTGTTAAGACAGTATTTAAAGCAAGAACAATGTTTGCATATGTCTAAAGGTGACAGAAAAGGAAATTTATTTGGGACAAGACAAAATTCATGAAAGAAGTCAGGATGATTTTAAAGAAATCTTGGTAGGAAGTTGCAGCCAGACTAAAATGACAGCAGACAACAAAATCATGTTCAGAATAACATAGATATTTCAAAGAAACAAATAATTTTTTGACAGATTAATGTAAGAGAAAAAAGAGATGTTGACTTTCACCCAGACAAACTGGTTTCATTCACTTTGGAAAAAACAAAAATTAAACACCTGCTACGTTGTTTATCATTGTTAAGAGCTGTAGAATCAGTGGTAGAAATAGAACTTGAACTCAAGGGCATTTGCATTGTCTTGACCCCTCGTTCACTATCCTACCTTCAATCTGTAGATGTCAACAAATCCAGTTTTTGATGTTTCGAGACTTCTTCTAGAGATTTGGATGGATGAGACTCAACGATGCCTCAAGTGATCTGAACAGTCAATAGTGGAACTGGTGCTAGCATTCAGAGCTTTTGAAATATTGCTGTTTGTTTCATGGCTATTAAATTAAAAACTGTACTTTTTTTTTTTAAAGTGCATTAATTAAGCCCTTTAAAAAGAAAATACTTTCTTGTTAGAGTTCAGGTTTTGCTACATATTTGGTGACTCATTTTTTTCTATTTGCTTTGCTTCATTGTATTAGTGTATAATTTCTAGCTGAGTTGAAGCAGGGCAGAATTCCCCTCATCTTCCAGAGTGAACTATTTACATCAGTCAGTGGAATGGGACTATTGATAGATTAATCCACTAAGGAATCTTGTGCTTTTTACTTCTGTTCTGATTCTAGAGAACTGATTTTTGTTCTCCAGCAATGATTTTAAAGAATCATTTATCATCAAATTTAAATTGATTGCACTGTAAAAATCATATAATTGCTCCTGTACACTACAGATGAAAGCAAGCACAGAAAATTATAGTGCTAAGTTTTTAATTAGCTTCTGATTAGCTGTAAACTTATGTTTTGAATGTAGCATGCTGTACTTTATAATAAGTAGGCATAAATTAAATAGCCACTAATAATGTTCATGGTAAAAAGATTAGTACTGCACCTTTAGGCATTTTTGCTGGCCTAGTTTTTTTTTTTTTTTTTTTTTACACTAAAGGGAAGTGGATTCTGTAGAGTTCGAGTATCCATCACATGATTATTGAAATGGCAAAATGTTGGGCAGTAGTCTTTGCCTAGTTTCTATGTGGTTGATGATTTGTTTATCTCTTAGAAAATGAGGAAACTCTCATCAAGGAGGTCCTGGGGAGACTTTAGCTGCATTATTTCTTTTCATAGGAGATCTGTTCCCCCAGTTGAAGGGAGTTGAAGGGAATGCTAGCTTTGGATCAGAACAAGACTAGACTATTTAGCTGTTTTGGTGAGCTGTCTTTGTTCTCATTTTAGGGTTATACGCTAGAAATCTGATTTGAGTAAGAGTCAGGGTAATTTTATATCTGCAGTTAGTGAGTTTAAGCTCACTCACTTACGGAGTGAGCTTGGGCAAGTCCAGTAAGCTCTCTGTTACATCTTTCCCTTCACTTTCCCTTGGGCAAGGAATTACTAAGAAATGAGATGGTTCTTTGGAAAGTGTGGGCAATAGTGATCAGAAAATGATTTTCTACTTGATAAAGTTAGTTTCCTATCTGGTAAAATTAGAAGAATGAATTAAATGATCTTTAAGTTAGTATAAGATCAAAGGAATTATGCTTCTATTTGATCTTTTTTTAAGTTACTTCAAAATTATCTTGAAAATCAAAATGCTAAGAAGTGTTTTTGAAAAGAAACCCCTCAATATTCTGAATGAAGAAAGAAATTCAATTGATTTCCAGTTGTGCAGATTGAATTGTTAACTAATGTTAATCAACTAGGACACTTCTGAATTAGACTAAAGATTCCATCAGGCAAAAATAACAAAATTTTAAAGTCCACCCAGAATTCAGTAAAATTTATGTCCAATCCCAAGGCACCTCTATTGGAATAATGACAATATTTCAACCTTTTTGGATGAACAGAACATTGAAGAAAGATTATAATAGCTAGCAAACAAAATTCACAAGTTTATATCATTGTTTTAAAAATTATTTTCCTCTAACTTCAGAATGGTAGAAATGGTATGCTCATGTTGAATTACTATTTGCTTTAGTGCAAAATATAAATTAGTGCATATAAGTGTATTTCCTGGATGTTATAAATATAGCTGGGATAAAAACAACAGAGAATCATTAGCAAGACTTTTTAAACCTATTTTTCAAATGTTTCCATTATTGACTAAGTAAAAGCACAATTTCGTCACATACAGTCTCATATACGATAATAGGAACATTTCTCTTATATTCCAACAGTCATTCCTCCTAGAGAGACATGGAGGTTTTGCTACCATCCTCAATGCCAAGTAGAATATATCTCTAGTGAGTGGAGAAGGAAGGAGAGAAAAACAAATCATTTTTTCTTTTTCTCACTACTGTCCAAAGAACCGTCTGTAATACTTAGTAATTTGTTGCACTGTGGGGAGATGGAAACACTATGGGGAGAAAACAAACACAAGGGGGATAAATATGTGAATAGAGAAGAGCCAGAGTAAGTAAGAGGAAAAAAAGGTCCCACAAAAAATAATCTTTATCCCTCTTTTACCAAATGACTCCCCTCATATGTGCTGCTCCTTTTCCCTACTAGTATCACTGCTTTTGTTCCTTATTGTGTCTTTCTTTCATCTGTAATAAAGAAGTATAAGAATTGGGAGGAGGAATGGCTTGGAGGCAGAGCAAATCCAAATGTAGGTGTTTTGAGAGGAGAAAGACAGACTCTAGGGTGTCTTGTAACTTCCATTGTGGCCACTTCTGGGGGACTTAAAAGAACTTCACAATGTTCTATTGTTCCTTACTTTCAGGAATTATAGGTACAGTTGGGATCTGTTTCCCAACAAGAATCCCTAGAATTAATCAGTTTTGTAAACATACCCTGAACTTACTTTGACTTAGCCAGTATAAACCAACACACATGTGTTTTAACTTTCTTATTGTTTTAAGTCCTCACCAACCCTTTCCTTACTTATAGAGGTGCTCCTGAAAACTTAATCACCTGTACATAAAATTCTTTCTTTTGAAAAATAAATGATCTACAAAGAGATTTCCAGACAAAGCATTTTGAGATTAAAGACAGATGATAATCATAAAAATGAAATAATAAGGACATCAAATACTGGGTTGAAATAATAAATCTACTGTACCTGCTCATAACATAAACAAAAGCATTTTAAAAAGGAAAGAAAAATATTTTCCAATTCATTTATAATCCTGAAGTATCTGTGCTAAATATTTGAATATCTGGAAAGGTCTGGAGTTGCTGTGTGCTCTTCGGATATAGTACTCATATCCTTTGTAAACTCCTCATGACTGAGTCAATATTATCAGACAAGCTCAAATTAGCAGTTTAGGTTTTTTGGCTAACATATTTTTCTAGGCTTAAAAGGCTCCTCTGACAAAATGTTCTTCAGATGTAATGAATCTGGAAATAAAAAGATCTCAAAGGGAAACCATAAATGTCAAGTTTTCTTTCTTTCTCTTAAATACACTCCCTTATCCCTTGAATCACTTTCTTTTCTTTGAGAAGATTATTCTAAAAGTTTTTCTTTCCAAAATACTGTTAGATTTCTATTTTCTAGTACTGGAAATTGAATTCTGTCTCTATTTTAAAATATTGTATATAATACATGTATTATAGATGAATACTAGGACAATGAATATAATGATATACATCGTACTAATGAAGTTAGATTTCGTGCAAACTGCAAGGACTAGACATTACAGTCCTGATTTCTAATAAGGATATCAGAATTACTAATTTGAAGAGATAATTCATGAAACACTACCTATAGATGCCTTAATAATTACAATATTACACTCAAGCAAAGATAGAAATAGTTAACTGAAAAAAAATATTATAAAATGAGAAGGTGTGATTGTAATGGTTGTAAGAATATAAGGTGGGTCAATGCACTGAAGTTTCTTGACTGGCCATGGCATAAAAATTCTTAAAAGTAAGAAATAAATCTTTAATCTTTATGACATAGTAATTTACACTTCTCATCCAGCCTTAACACAACCTTCACACTCGGCATCAAAAAAATTTATATTGATATTGAATTTATATTGATATTTTTTATTTACAGAAAAAAATACCAAATGTACTATGATTTTGCTTTAACCTAACAATTATATTCTGTGTTTTCATATCATGCCCTATGTCGTAATAACTATTAAATCAACATATTAATTGTTTAGCATTGAAATTGTATCTTCAAAAAGTATTTTATTTTCTAAAACTTAGAATTAGGTATCAACCATACTTTCTTTCATCCTTCTTTGGGTTGCCATATCAGTAGACAAAGAATAAAAAGCATCTGTCTAGAGCAAATTCTCTGCTGTTCACTGTCAAACAGAGATTCCCAAGAAACCAAACAAAAAAGGAATAAAAATGAGAGGCATGTTTTATTAAATGTCTTTTACACCTGCTTCCTTTATTGTTTGGACCAGCCTGTTGGATATCTTTAATTTTTTTGAAGCCACAAGGCATATGAGCTAGTGGTTATTTTTGTTACTGCACAGAACATTTGTCTCATAATATTAAATTATTAAGGTTAATGGCCTAGTATTAAAAAATAATGTTCCATATGTAGGGGATCTCTGTGAAAGCTTTCCAGCCAAAAAAAAAAAAAAGGTTGTAGTTGCTAAGGACATTGGTTATTAACTCGCATTGTAAATATGAAGTATTTAAACAGCTGGTATCTATGTGATCCTATCATTAATCCTCTGCAGAAACAATGACAAGAAAGGGATACTTTGACAGTAGTTTCAGAAAATGATAGTGAAAATCAATTGATTGTGTAGTTTAGATTTTAATTTCAAAATTGTGCAAATGTAGTGTGCCATCTATTTATTTAAATACTTTAGAATTAAAGTTGATTATTTCAACCTAAAAATTAGTTTTATATCTTAGAATGAGATATTACCTATTGATTACCTATGTTAAGTTAAAATCTGTTAAAATTCATTTCTCTTTTGTACTGTTTGAGAAATTATAAATTTTCAGATTAAAAAATAACTGCCTGAAAACCTGATGAAACCTAACTTGGTGATAAAAACAAACAAGTTATTAATTCATTAAAAAAAATCTGTATATTGATCTTTGTAGTAAAGTACATGATAATTTTGAATGCTTACTTTCTGATACAACTTTTAATGGACACACCAGTGTTTTAGGTAAAATTCTATTTTTCTACTATTTTTGGGTTAATAGAAAAGTTGTGAAAGTAGTAGAGTTTCTGTACACTGCATACCAGTTCCCCTAATAATAACATAACAACTTGTGCACCGATAATAATTAAACCTCACCTTAAGACTTTATTCAGATCTCTTTAGTTATTAGCTACTATCTTTCTGGAACATTAAGTTACCACAGTACATTTAAATATAATGTCTTCTTAAACTCTTCTTAGCTGTGAGAGTAGCTCAGGCTCCCCCATGTTCTAGGCCTTACAATCTGGACAGTTTTGAGGAGTATTGGTCAGGTATTTGAGGAGTATTGGTCAGGTATTTGTAGAATAGTCTTTTATTGGGATTTGTCTGCTTTTCTTATGAAACTTTCGAGATGAAGATTTCTGTTTCAGAGTTTAGAGAGAAAACATTCACAGAAAATTCCCATTACTATTCTTTCATATTAAATATATATACTGTCACTTGGTGTTTTACTGATGTTACCCCTGAATTGGTGCTTGTCAGGAGGATTCTCCACTGTAAAGTTCTTTGCAAGAACTTTATGTACAGCATTCACTTATTTATGCTGTCTCTTTAAGGGTGGACTACTTACATAAAGTCTTTGGAATTGTTCTCCATTTATTAATTTATTTAGCCACTTTTAAATCAGTCTGGACTGATATTTATTTTATGCTCTCAATTGCAGTTGTTACTGCTTTTCCAATTTTGTTGCCCAATGAATTTCAGACATTATCTTTTGAGCTCATTTGTATCTGGAAGTTCCTAGTAACAGAATCAGAAACATAGTAAATACTCGGTATTTTGTAATTATGAATCTAAATATAGACATATGCTTTTAAACCAATTCCTAGTTAAGAAAAATGCCATTCCTATTCTAATTAAGAGATAGGATATGAACTTTATTAAGATGAACTTAATCCTAAATTGCAGATCCTCCCACTTACATGCTTAGTGGGGAAGGTAATAAAAGGAGACCTAATATTTAATTAATTAGGTATTGCATCAGTACTGTGACAATATAAATTACCACCAAAACTAAGCCACAAACAGCAATAAAAATTATTTGACTCATGAGTCTGTGGAGTTGAGCTGAATTAGGCTGAGTTCACTTGAATGTGTATGTGGCAGGGGTGAGGAGTGTATGTGATGGGGGAAAGAGTGGTCAAGGGTAATCAGCTGATGCTACCTATATGCTCAGCTCTTATCCCATCCACAGGTTATCTTCTGTCACAAAGGTGGGGAGTCTGGCATCTTCTGGCAGTGGCCAAGAGAGAGCAGAAAATACAAGTACTTTTCTCAGGCATCTGCTTACATTACATTTGCCATCATTCCAGTGACCAAAACAAGGCATAAGATGAGCCTAGATTTCAGAAGTGTGGAAAGAAGATTGTATTTCTTTATTGAGAACTACAAAGTCATTGGGCAAGTATATTTAATACAGGAAGAGGTAAAGAATAGTGCCATTTGAGCAGTCTATCTGCCAAGCATAACTATGCAAAGGAAAATGCCTAAGCTTTCATGAGTATGTGTTTATTGTTTTCAAAATAAGTTTCCATCCTGTTTTTGTTATGAATTATGACAGTAAGTGGAAGAGCAGCTTATCATTAACTGTCAATTTCAAAAACTGCTCTTTCCAAACTGACGAACGAATCATTTAAAAGTATAGGATAGTAATTTACTTTTCAATTCTGCACACATCTTGTATTATAATGAACTCTTATTGCACAAATACTTTCTTATAGGGGTGCATTTTCAATAAGAATGAGAATTTTATACAACAAAACTTGAAGTATTTTAATGAACAGGTTTGTAAAATGAAAGATTCAGCTAAGCCTGTAAATATCCTCTTTATACATTTATGCCAGAATTAGACATGTGAATAATCTATTCTTAGTGACTATGTCAGAAAGGCTAAACTCTTACTTATAAAAGGTCTCCATGGAAATTCTCTTTCAAATAGAGTTATTGACAATTCCAAAATATACAACTTGCAAATATGTTGTTTTAGATCATTTAAAATAATTCATGCATATCGATTCCTCATCTTTTTTCTGTAGAAAAATAGAAATAAAACACAAAAATATTTTTTCTTCAAACACTTGAAAATAATGTATAAAATGTAATTAAATATAAAGTTTTATGTTTATATTTCAAGTTCTAGATGTGATACTGAAAGAAGTAGCTTCTGTTACCAGCCCCTTAGAAAACTGCTTTTGTTTGCGGCAGCAATTTATACTAAAAAAGACGAGAGCTCAGATACAAGATGTTCCTGATTCTTTCTTTTGTGAACTGGTTTAGCAAGAGTTTTTAATCTTAGTGAACCTCAACTTCCTCATGAATAAATAAGGAAGTATAGTTTTAGCTCATGGTTTTTTAAGTAGAATACAGGTTTTTAAGAAGAATACAATAATATATAAAATTTCAAACAGCAATTCTTCACATGTAACATGTTCTTCACTAATATTTTGACATTACTGCTTTCTAAGATATATACCTTTATGCTTATTTAACACCTTACCTCCCAATAGATACCTTTAAAAAGAGTCTTTCTGTCACATGTTAGGATACATATATGTCTATTATCTTTATATTTATATTATCTGCCATATATACCAATACATTGACTCTGAATGTAGGTATGGAAAAATGCATTATAGAAAGAAAGTTATTCTTAGAGTCTGAACAAAACAACTAGCTAATACAAACCTATATGTCATTACATGGACTTACATAGTTATTACAGATATTATTATATGATCTTGTTCTAATCATAGTCTCTGAAATTTAGCAGGAAAATAAGTTAACCAGTTTGCTTCACTAATAACAACATTAAAATACCATCTTATATATATATATGTGTGTATGTATATCTGTATGTATGTATATATGTGCATACATTTTGTATATGGGTGGATATGGATATACACATATCAGTACATTCAAACAACTATATAAAAAATTGGAAAATTTTGTTTGGAACATTTTGAGCTTTAAGAAATGGCCCCATATGAAAACCTGCAGAACAGCAAATATGAAACATCAGTCTAAATATTGCTTTTTCCTCCTTCCACAGATAATAAAAGCTTTTGCTTATAGCTATAGCAATGAGACTACAATGTGAGATACATTTTGCATCTTGAATCTATTGTTTTTAGTTTAATTTATGTGATATTGCCAGATACTACTTATAGTTATATAACTATATAATTTTGGGACATCCTAAATGATACCATGTTCTTGATGCCAAATCAGTAAATGACAAACAGGCTCATAGTTGTTCAATATGCAGTTTTTAAATAAGAGTTTCTTTGGTTCAATGAAACATTATGGTACTCAAGCCAAAGATTTTTTTACTCCAAGATCCTCCTCTTTGGATGAAGCTGAGAAGAATGCTTGAGTTTCTAAACAGTACTTGACATTACTTTATTATGGTAAGAAATATTTCACACTCCCAGACCATCTGACACACTGAACACTAGATTATAATATAGATGGTATATTTAACTTTTGTGGTGGACATAAAATGTTAAAGTAAACCTACAATTTAAGACTTTATCCCTCTGCAAAAACATGTTAGTGGGTCTATTGTCAGGAAGAAGTCTGAGTGATGTATAGTGAGGTGTTCCTTTGTACTCCCATTCCCCTTCCTAGATCTCCTAGAGGTCACTTAACCATTGTGTTTTGCCAAAGGGGATATCTCGAATGCTCTTAATTAGAAGCCTGACTACTCTTAAAATATAAAAATAAGATATTATTGATATTAAGATTTCCTTATGATTCATATTAACTTTAGATCTAGTCTCCCATGAAATGATTTTCTCCTTTTTAAATTCTTCAGTATTTATGAAATTAATAATGTGTTGCATTAACACAAAACCTTTCATCCAGGAACTTCAAAGTGCTTTTTATTTGTGTGAACATAAATTGTTTTTATGATCAATATTGAAGTGAGAAAACATGAAAAAAAAGTATAATGTGGGGTAACTTTCAAATACTTACGATTTCATGTTAATTGTCTTATTTTTTATATAGTTTATGGTAAAATAGACTGAAATACACTTCCACTGAAGTTCATTTGCCAATTTTGCTAAAATTAGATTTTAGTTTGGAATTACTTATTCTCATTCTGAAAATAGATAACATGGAGAATATTTTGTCTCTGATTTTGAATTTCCTTCACTAAAATTTTCATATCTTAATATATGTAAATATATTCTACATTGGCCTTTTTATCCTCTTGGGCAATTACTAAAGTAATTCGTAGACCTGCTCTTACTGGTAAGTAGGGATAAATTAAATTTGTCAGGACACTAAAGTAGCATTAGATAAATTATGTTCCATTGACCAAAAAGATAATTCTCTTGAAACAAAGTAGTTTATTTTTTAACTCTTACATAAGTTTATATTGGAATTTTAATGGTGTTAATGCAGTAATTATTTAATGAGCTTCTGTTTAGTAGGGCGCACTATGAAATTCCTTGTCTTTCTTTGTAGTGATACTACATGTGTGCAGAAACTGAGAACCAGTTATCTGAATGTGAATGGAATTCTAATCTTAAATATTTTAAGCTCATATATACGGTTTAAAAGAAAGTGTTTGGAAAGACATCATAATGTATAGATAAAATCTTATTATGATTTATTGTATTACAGTCTTTGAGTCTGTTACTAATCAGTGATGTTACATTGGATAAGCCCCTTAATTTTCTTCAGTTGTAAAATGAATGCATGTATGTTGATGATTCCTGAAGCTATTTTTGGCTTCTGTATGATTTAATACATTATAACTCTTTTGAAAACATTAACTGCCATCAGACTTAGAAGAGAGAGCTTAGATGATACCAAAATATAACTTTACCTTCAGGTGACAGGATTTTCTTTGTTTGAAATCCCTCGGATACTTTCTTGCTATGATATATTAGGTTATCAAGGATTAGAGTCTGTCCACTCAGTGATTTCAGTATTAAAGCATATCTTTCTTAATATTTCCAATAAAATTTCATCTGAAATTCCATGGCCTTGTATGGATCATATTACTTTTGAACCAATTGTATGACTGTCAAATGTATTTTTCAACTGCTCAAATTATATATGTGTTCTTCTGTGGAGCCTGTCAAGATTGGGTGTAGAGCAATGTCAATCTGCCTGACTTGAATAGGGTAAGGATCAGTAAGGTATGATGATGATATAATGACAATTGGTGTGTTGTTCTCAAAAGAGTGAATGACCACTGAGTTGAATTAAGCAATACTTATTCATTCCATTCAAGAGTCAAAGGAGAAAGTCAGAAAAGAAAGTACCCTTCTTTCCAGTATTTTGCATGTTATTATATGTCTTATAGTATAGGAGGAGTACAAAAGTCTTCATCCTGTGTTGCTGATTCTGGTGGGAGAAATAGTGTTATATTTTGACATCTAGCGAAATATTGCTGTTTTAATTTGTAGTGTTCTAACAGAGTACCATAGATTGAATGGCTTATAAGCAACAGAAATTTATTGCTGAAAAATCCAAGATGCACTGGTGAAAGCCTGTTTCCTGGCTCATAGATAGCATCTATATGTTGGGTCATCTCAAGATGGAAAAGACAAAGAAGCACACCATGATCTCTTTTATAAGGATTCTAATCTCGTTCATTAAAATTCCTCCCTCAAGACCTAATTAACTTCCATGCTTCTCCCCTTCTGATGTTAGGGCATTGGGGATTATGACTCCAGTGTATGAATTTGGAGGGTACATAAGCATTCATTCCCTACTAATTGGCTTACTTTTCTTCATGCTATTGGAACTATTTGGATTCAAGACTGAATTTGCTTGATTAATTTATTTCTCACTACTACCTGCTATAAGTTTGAAGAAAATAATTAAGTATTTTGTGTTATCCTTTAAATGGATTGTTACCAATAATAGTTACAAACCTCTAAAAAAACTTGATGGTGGAATTTTAAACACGTACAGCATGTTGTATTTTATAGTTACCTTTTCTTACTTGTATTAGTAATAACATTATTTTCCATATACCCTTTGTGGAGCTCATTAACTATTTTTTTAAACTTTTTCTATTTTGTTGGTCTACTGTTTCCATAACAATATAACATCCTAACAAAGATAACATGGATTTTCATCTTCTTTGTCCTTTCTCTTCACCTCCCCAGAGAATGTACCTTGAGGCAAGGGAATTTTAGGACGATAATCCCTTAATATTCTCGATATTACTAAGAAGGAATCTTTTTCTTCCTTTCTAGGTATAATGATAAAATGATTTTTTTTTTTTAATCCTAGCTGCTTTGCAAAAGAAATGCTGGCTGGTTCTTACATGTTTAAATCCTTAGAACAGTTCATTCATAAGAGTTAATAAGGAAGAAAAGCTTAATGCATGAGAACGTTCTGATTAATTTAACTATACTACATGAGCCCTCATTAGATAGCTGAGAGAGAACTATAGTTAGCTATAATATAAAAGGGGCTTCTAACATTACATCACCTTCTTGGGGTAATAGCCTATTCCCAAATCTAATTTAACACTTATTTTTCTTTCAACAGAGGTAACAGTATATAAATTAACATAATTTTTTTTTTAAAGTTGAGCTGCTATAACAGAAAACCACAAACTAAAATTCATTATAATTGTGCAAATTTCTTTTGAAATTATAAATGAAAAAAAAACACACACACCATACTTAAACCATTTGTATTCAAAATTAGAAATTTTGATCAATTTTAACTGCATATGCAGTTATTCCTAATATTTTCACATTTCATAGCAGAAAAATGTATGATTATATGAATCTAAATTTAAAACATATATGTATAATATTTAAAATAAATAAATATATATATATATAGCCTAAATTCAAAAGTCGTAAGTAAATGAATCTACAAGACAACTGCTTATGCAATGTACCTATCAATTTTAATCTTTTTTTTTTTAAAGATTATTTATGCATACAGAACTAGGGTCCAGTCCAGGTTCAGGGGCAGTGAGAGGATTCGCCAGAGACAGAGTGGGGAACAGAAAAGGCCGACTCACAAAGTACACTGCTGAGGGAAGCAGCGGGCAGGTCAGGAGATGTCTGACACGCCATCTGGATCACCTCCGTAGCCGGGATCCATCTTGTGCTGAAGTGGCTTTAGCTTATCGGTAGTGTGCTCTAACCTATTGACCTACCAGGGAGGGCCCAATTTTAATCATTTTAAGGCATTAGTTTGCCTTCTATTTTATTATTTATTTTTTTAAATATTTGCTCACATCTCATGTCTTTTGAAAAGAATGTGATCTTTAAGGTATGAAGCTTGATAATCCAATTAGTGATTTTCTGCTCCTGGACTCTGGAAAATCTTTAATTTTTCCATAGGTTATTTACTGGTTTAGGATTAATTTAACACACTTTTTTATACAACTCCCCCACACTGTTGTTAGTCTCTTTTTCTAATACTATGACTCTTTGGAGTTTATTTATCTTTGTGCTTGGTGAACATGAATTTTAAAATGTAAAATAAAGTTTAAAACTCGAGTGTAATAGAATGAAAAAACTTCAAATGTATTTATTTAGCATCTACTGGGGGTATTAATCTATACATATCAGAAAATGAACACTTCACTGTGGTATAGCTATCCAAATTATTTGGCAGTGATTAATTATTAGATATAGACATTTAATTGAATAGAATAGGTTTTATTACTTTTCTAAAATATCTGAATGTTACATCAATCCTTAACAGTGTGACAAATGTAGATAATGACAATAATATCAAGCTGCCATTTCCATGATGCACTCTTCATGTTTTAGGGAAATAAATATTTCCCTTTACCTTTGTAGGCTCTTGGGCTGGTCTCACAATCAAAATGACAAATGACAGATTAACAGGAGAAAAAATTAAGTTTCATATGTTTCAGGACCTTATTTATATAGACATGAGAAATAAAAAGATTGGTAAAAGCAATTTATATGCCTTTAGCCAAGGTATGAGATAGGATTTTATGACTTCAAAGAAGAGGGGGTAATTCACAAAATAATAAAAAGAGCAGATGTCTGTAATTAAATGTTTTTCTGCCATATAGTTTATAAATATTTATCTCAGTAACAACTCATTCTGGGCAAGGCTTCCTATCTAAATTCTTCTAGGTAGTTAAAGGAATAGTAAAATTGTGTCTTGAATTTGTTGGGCCTTAATTGCCATTAGCTCAAAATAATATACATGACAAGAAAGCATATTTGGGGGAGTTTCATTTTGAATTGGCTCATCGCTAAACATTCTGTATAGAATATATATATATATACACACACACACATAAATGTTGTATATAGCAGCCAAGTTATATTGAATTAGGATATTAAATGTCAATTGCAAAATAGATGAAAGTAGGTTTTTTTTTTGGTCATGCCAAGATGATATGTCATGAGTCAGAGAGTCATGCCAGGAGTGAGTCTTTGACAGTAAGCACCAACATTTGAAAACAGAGACTGACTGATTCTATGATTGCTAGTACCTAGAGTACCTAGGGTGGTTATAAAGGAGTTAAGATAAGTGATGAGAATTTGTACTCTTCAATAGTCAGGAGCCAAGGAGTTCTACAATCATTAATTTACAGTAAATTAGTCTGATTTAAGGTATAAACATAGTGAGTACAAAGTCTTGTAATGGTGATGCATTTTGGTATGGACTCTTCATCAGTGATATAGATCATTTGAGTGACATGTACAGTTCATATATTTTTTGGTTTCATTATCAATAAAAATGACAAAAATATTTTGTGTGTTTAATGATATATGTGAATATATGTTGAAAATCATGGAATTCACCTCCTACATGCTAAACACTTAAATTATATTTAGTATGATCATAATAAAGAAATTATTCTCAAATGAGCTCATGATTCTATTAGAAAGATATGGGAATCAGGGTGTAAAGAATTCAGTCTCAGTACAGTTTTGAACTTCTTGTATTTCTAGAATGGAAAGTTGAAGCAAGAGTTGTTAGAGAATCTACAAGGTCATGTGCAAGAAGATCAGGCTACAAGTATTTAGAGCACCAAATGAATCTGATTCTAAGTCAGACTGAATAAACTTCTTTGGTCTATATTTCCTGAAGGAGTCTTCAGGACTGAAGGTCAGGGCAAAAAATATAGTTGCTTCATAGAGAACAGAATTCCTGTGGCTGTAGAACTTGCCATTTTTGTTACTAGACTATAAAGTCAAAGGTACAGTATAGTTATGAGTATTTTTACAGCTCTGCTCATATATGTGAATATTTTCAGAAAATTGATTAATGTTTACAAATAAATTGTTGTAATGTTACAGTTTTATCTATGTCATACATTTTTGTGCTTGATGATAATCCTGTTTTGATTTTGAATTTGTCATTAAATAAAATTAGGTATGTGAGCAACTCTATTAACTTTCTTCCTTACTGTCTTTGTTTTGCTAAATCAGATGAAGAAAAGTCCATGTCAGTAAATAAAAATTTAAAAAGTAAAATGAGGTCTACAAGTAAAGATTTTTTTTTTTAGATTTATTTATTTATATTCGTACAGAACTGGGGTATAGGCCAGAGATGTGGAGGGTGAAAGGATTCATCAGAGACAGAGTGAGGAGCAGAACAGGCAGATCAATGAAGTACACTGCTGAGGGGAGCAGCAGGCGGGTTAAGAGAGGTCTGCCATGCCATGTGGATCTCCTCCAGGGCAGGCGGGGATCGAAATCATGCAGAAGTGGCTTAAGCTTCTTTTGTGCTATGCTTTAACCCACTGCGCCACCAGGGAGGGCCACAAGTAAAGATTTTTATGATTAGATGCAATAAAAGTAATATAAGAAAAACTGGATTGTTACATAATTGACACCAGTTCTTCCAGTTCTTAAAAAATTTTAAAGAAATAAGTATATTAAAATTTTCATTTTCCCCTTTAACATTAAAGTTTAGTATCAGCATTCAAGTATTTGAAATTTACACAGGGTTTTTAGATGATGTTATTTTGTATTGTAAAAGAAAACTATTTTATCATCTTTTCAATTTTATTTTCAAATCCTTACATCATTATATGTTTCTGAATTTGCATGCTGTTTTTTCTACCATGTCTTAGTTATTTAGTATAAAGAATAATAAATATTTTTTTTTAAAAGGTTTATATATTTATGCATATAGAACTGGATACAGGTCAGAGGTGCAGGAGCAGTGAGAGAATTCACCAGAAACAGAGCAGGGCGGAATAGGCAGATGGAGGAAGTACATTGCTGAAGAGAGCAGTGGGAGAGACAGGAGAGGTCTGCTGTGCCATATGGGCCACCTTGGAGACTGGGGATCCAATTTGAAGTGAAGCCCATGTGGCTAGCTTGCAGTCCTGCGGTTTAACCCATTGCACCACCAGGGAAGGCCCAATAAATATTTTTAATGAATACTTTTTCAACCTGTATCAGTGACAATGATACAAATGTTTAGTTTTAGAGGTTCAAAATATGAAGTGAGACAAACTACTGTTTTCTTTTCTCCTATGATTTATAAT
This sequence comes from Condylura cristata, assembly GCF_000260355.1. Taxonomy (NCBI): domain Eukaryota; kingdom Metazoa; phylum Chordata; class Mammalia; order Eulipotyphla; family Talpidae; genus Condylura; species Condylura cristata. The sequence goes on along the minus strand of NW_004567104.1, from coordinate 44,729,541 downwards.
TTTGAAATAAAAACAATAAATATTTAGAAAGAATAAATGGTCACTGGCATTATAAACAAAAATTATCCTAGTGACATTTAGTCTAATTAGAAAAATTTCTAAATGAATTCTGTCAAAAAACACTGTCGTGGTTGATCGAGGTGCTGTTCCAGTTTCATTTGTAAATCTCTTTTATAAAGCAGATTAAATGACAATTTATGTGATATTCTTTTCCACTAGTGTCTTTGTAAGGATAGATAGCAAATGTTAATTCCTCAGAGCAATTTACATCAATTTGCTTAGTCAGCTTCAATAAAACTTGAATAATTTTTTGACTAGTGAATATTTAAATTCATCTTACTTCCATCTTAATACAAATTAAAACAACTTCTTTGCTAGATTTCTGCATTTTGACATATGTTGTGTTGAAAAGGACATTATAGTTACACCATGGATAAATTTTTTCTTACTGAAGATAATTTACATACACAGTATTACTTCTCTCCTATGGGAGAAATATCAGTTATTCATCATTCATTCAACAATATAAAAAGGCCACTTGGAATGTGCATAGAACTATTTTTATCAGTGATGATGAAAATTACCAGGGTAAAACTAGAGAGGAAGCTAAGAAGTAAAGAAAGTCAGAGTTACACAAACACCTTGAGGTAGTTTAATGTAGAAGAAAAAAAGAATAACACCTGCCTGAGTCAACTCCTAAGTCAAGTTGGGAGCACAAGAGCCTAGAGAACATCCAACAGGAAAGGAAACCTCCTCCTAGGGGCTAGCAGTTATTAGAGTGAAGATCAACGGATAATTTGTAGAACAATTCTAAGGTTAAAGAGCAAAATGTTAATGATGTCTGTTGTACATTCTAGAGTGACTAAGGGCTTTTTGGTTTATTTAATTTTTTGTGCTCATGATGGAATGGGAGGTGTAGTGTAAGTTGAAGAAATAACACGAAGAAATAACATGATGTCACTTTTCAACGTCACAGACTAGAAAGTATTTCCTTTATATCCCTGCCTTCAGTACTAAATTCAAAGGCCACCAAATGACAAACTTTCAATTAAAAAAAAAAAAAAAGTAGTATTTGGCAGTCTTTAAAAGGGTTGCAAAGTTCTGATCTCTTATCACTAACATGCCCTAGAGAAGAAGTTAGCTAGGAGCACTGGTCTACCACCTCTTGTTCTAATCAAGATTCATTTATGTTAATAATCCTCTTTTTAAAAGCAAGTCAGGCAGGAAATTTAAGTCCATTCACACTTCTACATAAATTACCTCCATCAGATAACCAAACAAATTGCTTTTCTTTTTAGGTTATCTTAGATCTTCTGCCCCAGGATACTTTTATAGGCATTAGAATAAAGGTTTGAGTTTCTTTGTAAGGCCACAAAATTTGGATCCTGATGGATCTGCTTGAGGAATAAAATGAGGAAATAGAAACAACAAAGGTACAGGGAGATCAGTGAAATTATTAGAAAGAAATCTCTCAGATTTTTATATTTCTTGAGAGCCTCTTCATAACTTAGAAAGTCCTTTTAAGAATGTTATGTTGTAAGTTGCTGATGCCTGAGTTAATGTAAAATAATAAGACCTGAATTTGTGATTTATGACTTGGTTCTGTGCATCCATCAACCATAATCACTAGGTAATGACTATAAACCCACAAACCTGAGGATTTGTGGCATGCTCATGATACTCTGTAACCAAACAAGAATAGGAGGAAATATATAAGATCTAAATATCTGACTTTCCTTGTAGGGTTAACAATGTTTAGCCCAGACCTAGATAGCTGGCTTGATTTCTTTATGTTTACATGTATTATTTACTTATGGTAAGTAAATAGCCTCAATTATATACTTATGGCAAGTAAATAGCCTCAATTATATACTTTTTACAATAACCAAAGATCTTGATTCTGCATCTGTAGAATGCACTGAATCCAGTTTCTGCTCACTTTTTTGTAAAAGGGAAGTTTGACTAGATGAGAACATTGCCACGGTATTCATTATATATAGCTCATTAGTTCCCCTGTCAACTTTCCTTTGCCTTTAATCAATTAAAAGAAAAGGCTTCACAGATTTTCAGTAGGAAACATATGGAGCTCTCACTCATCAATAATGTGTGAACTTATATTTAAAGGTGCAATGACCTTGATTATGTGTCCTTCCCAAGTTGTCTCTTATAAATCCTGTGATCAATAAATGAAACAGTATTCCAGCTCCTTCACAACTCACCTTCAAATGTCTTAATTTTTCCACATATCTCAGCTTCTGTAAAACACGTTTTTCTCTGTAACTGGCTCAATTCTTATATTGTAAGTTTCTTAAGTGCAGGTCTTAGCATTTCTACTGAATATTGATGTATGGCTATTCGGGGA
>NW_004567104.1:44719572-44725549 GCF_000260355.1 Condylura cristata | reverse complement strand
AACCCGCTGCACCACCAGGGAGGGCCGACAATGCAATTTTTAAAGATACTGAATATATCATAAAATGTTATATATTTGTATTATCATACTAATTTGGTTGTCCATGTAATCACTGACTTTGAACAAGTATATATTCCTAGGGTTGCAGCCATGGTCTTTAGAGCTATTTGTGTAAAGTTCCTTTCCTTTTCCTCCAGCTTCCTACAAATCTAACATACTCTCTTTTCCTTCCCTGTTTACTATGTCAGTAGTTGCTTATGCATGTTGTTGTGTTCCTGAGTAGAACATGTACAAATGAACTTTTTAACAGTTAAAAGAATGCTGAGAACTAATCAATTAAACCATGGCTATCAAAAAGATATTAAATAATAATACAAAGCAGTTAGTAGAACTTAATAATTTGCTAATTATAGCCATACCTTGGGTTTCTCTAAAATAATAATTTTTTAAACCAAGAAATATACCAAAATATATCTATTTTAAAATAGTTTGTGTTGACATTCTAATAAAAAATGTAGGATGATCTTAAATACGGGACAAATACAGACTTTTTCTTTCAATGGTCTTTCAAAGAAGTATAGGCAAGTTTCACGTGTTCTATGTATAAACTTGCTGACATGAATAATTTCAAATCAGGCCACTTATAGTTTTCATTCTTTGATATAAACTCAAATCTCTCTTCAAAGTATTACACAGATAAATCAAATGTTTGTTTAATGCCTACTTTCATTCCACTCACATCCAGTTTTGGAGCTCTGCTGTCACACTGCCGCAAACATAGACTGAACTTTTAATAGCATTTTGATTAATAAAATCTGGGATAAATGTATAGCATAATCTAAGTATGGAACTCATTTTATACCTTTAAATGAAATCACCACTAGTTTCTTAGCCTTTGATAAAGAGTAAACAATTCTGCTTTTTCTAATGCATTCAAAACAGAGGTGGTTACATTTACTGTTACAGTGACATTGCAACTTATTTTGTCTAAGTAAACAAATATTGATCAAACGTAATATAAAATTAAATCAGAAAGTTCCCAAATGCATCTTAAGTTTGTTCTGAAGATGAAAAACTATTTAAAATGCCACAACTAACTAAATCTGGACCCTCTAGCTTGCAAGGTGATTTTGTTCACAATTAGAACCCAGGTTCTAAGTACCATCATTTTAATTTTGTGTACATTTGAAAATTATCTTTTTGCTCTTCTCTCTGGCTCTCTGTCACAAGGCATTCAGGTAAACCTCACTGATTCAGGTTTATATCATGCTAATTTTTGACAGTAATCTGTTTTGTTTTAATAAATATAATGCCTTTTCCTTTTAGGGAATTTTCAAGGCAGCTTAGACAGAAATTATATATGTATATGTAATTTTTTCGTTGCTCTTACTTTCTAAGCATATCTAACATACAGCCAACAGTTTATTTGATATGTGAAACTGATTATTTAAGCAAACTTCATTATCTTAGTCTAAAAAATAGTAACAATATTTATAATGAGCTCAGAGCAAAGATACAAAAGTGTAGTTTAAATCAACACTGAAGACATATTCTGAATCACGTAATTGCTATATCTTCAGATAAAGCAAATGTAAGTAATACCTGAACAGGTAATTTTAATCTTTAAAACTTGAAAGAATTAGCTGAGGGGGAAAGATGTGAATAGGATTATACTTTTCGTGCAAAAGTGGATTGCAAAATCTTAAAGACACCGAGTATACTTTAAAGATAAATCACCCCCTGTCCTATCAGAAAGATGCACATTTATGTTCAAAAATTTTCAAATGTAGTTCTGAGAAGTCTAGCGTATTTAGGACAAGTGCTATCAAGTGGTAATGTTGGGCATGGAAAAGGGTTCATAATACTATTATCAGTAAACATAAGAAAATGATGAAAGGGTCTTTATTTTTCTCTTGAAAATTTCTAAGGTGTAGACCAAAAATATGAGAAAGGTGTTCTAGAATTGTGATTATGTTTTATATATATATACATAGATCTCTAGATTTCTGTGATTGGATGTGTTTTACATGAACCCTTTATCTATAATCACCATCACATACACCAAAAAGTAGTTGAGAGTCTAAAGTTCTAATGGTCTGTGGGACACTTTTTCTAGAAGAGAGGTTAGTTATATAAAGGGAATTTGGAGCTGAACTGTATTTCAATGAACTCTTGAAAGCATTTCAGTTCCAATTTAGACACTCGCTTTTTCTGATCAATTTAAGCAATTTTCATATATATGTAATAGAGACTATAAAAACGGCAAGTGACATTTTTCTTTTACCTTAAAGGAATTTCATTAGATCAGTCACTAACTGAACAATCACTTTATATCATGTACTATTTTACATATTTTTTTCTTTTTGTTCATAAAGCTTTCAATTTTAGGATTTTGTGAAGGTAGAAATGTGATATATACATATATTTGAAGACCTGTTCTTTCTGATCAATTTAAAGAGAATCATCTAAATCTATATTGCCTAATTACACATAAAATATCTTGTAGTATAAAGTTATTGATCAGTTAGTGATTTATCTGATAATATCCATTTAAGCTTAAAGGAAAATATTGCTTACAGTTTTTTTTTTAGTGGCCATTAAAATTACAATTCCACTAATACAGTGAATTCCTCGAACATTGTTCTTTTTAGTCAACAGCTCTGTAAAATCTTTCTCTTACATGATACTGCCATTTTAACCAATTCCAGTTTAGAGAGACGAGTAACCATGGCTCCATCCAATTTTCCACATGACATCTGTGGCAGCAGAGTCATTCACAGGACTGCTCTCCTAGAGACCTGTCCCTTAGGTGAAGCTTGAACGTATGTGAGAAATTCACTGACATGAGAATCCAGTTAGGATTCTTAGGACACTGCATTAGGATTCCAAGCTGTCAGGGCTTAGATGTTTGCCATGTTTCTTATCTCTGGGATTTCCTGCCCTTCCCCCATGAAACTCCATTCCTCCAGGCTGGCAGGGAACTTTCCTTTGGAAGAGAGGATGACAGACTCCTTTTGATGATGAGCATCCTCAGGCACAGGGAACAAACTCTTGCTATTCATGCACTGGTGCAGCTGTGGCAAATGGATCCTGCCTGGGTTTCAGAAATGGGAGGGCGGGATCTCAATTTAAGCAAAAGGGAAGAGAGTAAGAGTACAAACGGGTCTGTTTTAGGCTCCCTGAATTTTTCTTCCTCCATTCATACTGACTTAAGATTCACCCTTTTTATTACTAAAGCTTCATACTTGTTTAGTGACTGTCATTTCTGTAAGAGTCGTAAAAAAGCAAACAAACATGTTTTACACTTCAAAAGAAGTATTTTTATGTATAAATAGGTTGATGTATCCTTGGCATTCATATTTTCATAATTATGTAATTAAACCCTGAGTTCAGTATAACCTAGATTCTTGTTCATGTGTCTTCAGTACTGTTGTATGCTTTGTCAGACCGCAGGTTCTGTCAAATAATGATGATTCAGGGGATTTTCCATTGTTTCTGGTGAACATAAAGTTTGCATATTCAATAAATGAATGGCTAAAATCTTGAAGGAATGCAAGCATATTTACCAGGCATTTTTAGAATGACATGCAAGAGAACCTGTAGAGATGGCCATTTCCAGCTAGAAAAGCTTTGAAAGTACAGAAAGAGTTAATTCAAGCATATAAATGAATATGCTAATCAGAGTGTAATTTATCTCTGAAGAAACATATTTATTGTGTCTGCCATTTGATTAGATGGCTTCAATGTTCAATTAATCAGTTACCTTTCAATATCATTCTTGAGAGCTGCTTAATTAATCCGTTGCACTCCAACCCTATTCATTCTACTAGCAATCCCTTGCCCCATTTCAAATGACAAAACCCAGGAACTGTGCCATGTAAAGACTTTATGTCAATGTCAGGTGAAGGTTGATAAGTGACTGACATTTTTTCTTTATTAGGTTAATCAAACCAATCAGTCTTATAGGATTTACATTTGTCAAATACTTTACTGGGTTGAAACTAATGAGAAATAGAGGAGGAAAATCACCACGAGCATGTTGGCATTGTTTGCAGACCTCAGTGGTAGCATATTACTTTTATTAGTGGATTATTTTCTCATCTTTTTCCAAATGATGAATGCAAAAAATAATGCTACTTGAACCCAAACTAGTTTATTATGCTGCATTCTCAAATCTCTCATTAGCAAATAAAGCTTGATAGGGCCTTTTCTCTTTGAAGTAAAAAGTGAGCTACATTTTACTGCCTTCTGTGTTATTTATTCTTTCCTAGATACTGCTAATTTCAGGCCTTGATGGAGGGTGGGGTATGGTAACATCTGATGGGTGTTAACCCTGTACATCTAAATAATATGCAGTGCTATAAACCAATGTTATCATTAAATGAATGAATGAATAAGAGTTCTAATAATAATTTCATGAACACTTGACTGAGATTTACCATTTAGAATGTGCTCTGTATATAGCATAGAGTAGCCTTTCCAAGTAATAGTTGCCCTCCTTCCTAGATTAAATCAGCAAGTCAGATGATTTCCCTCTCATCAGTTTCCTAGATTTGGAATCTCTCTTCTCTTCCCTTCCTTTTCTCTAGATAATGACTGAAATTACATGTTGTCCTTCAGTGTCCCTCCCTATTGCTCTGCAGAAGCAGAGGCATTTTGGTAGATTCTGCCAAAATGCATGTGCATAGCTCATACTATCTTTTAGCATTTCAGTGCTCTAGGTCAACTGATCTCCTAACCCATCACATAGATCCATTTAGTTTTCCCTGCAACATTTAAAATACCTCAAAAAATCATTTGTTACATATTACTTCTAACATAAAATACTCTTGAAATCATAGGGTAGTGTATTGTAATTGTGTGAGTGACACAAACCCCTTTAAGAAAACCATTAGTAATAATAATAATATGTGTTATGTATTAATGCCTTTTATTTGTAAGTTTTTTTTTTAGATTTATTTATTTAATAGAACTGGGGTGTAGGTTAGAGGTAAGGGGGGTGGTGAAAGGATTCACCAGAGTCAGATTGGGGAACAAAAAGGGCAGATCTGCTGAAATACACTGCTGAAGGGAGCAGCGGATGAGGCAGTAGAGAAGTCTTCAGAGGTCTACTGTGCCATGTGGGTCAGGCATTGAAGTCAGGCCTTAGTGGTGACAACACTGAGAATAACCCCTGGCTACCAGGGAGGCCCAATTTTTAAGTAATTTTATGTAAAAATATGTATCCGTTACTTTGCTTGATTTCTCTTCAAATCATTTCTGTGTGCTATTATCTTACCCATATATGCATGTGGAAACTTAAGACACTGGGAGATCTAATAAGTTAATCACCAAAATGCATCTACTTTATTAGAAGGGAAATGATCATACATTCATAATTTTTAAAAATGTAATTATGAAAATTCTAGGTTTATGACAAGTACTTTGCATTTGTTTTCAACTAATATTATTATCAAATAATACTTTCCTTCATTTATTCACACCCTTAGAGACTAATTAGAAAATTACTACTTACAGAATTATCCAAGAGATTATTAGGTAGGTCTCATTTAACAAACAGTAAACTATTAAAAGTAAACAGAAATTGTTGACCTGGAGTAATAGGAAGTATAGTACTAGGTGTTACTAGAACCAGGTACTAAAATATGTTACCTTGAAATGTCTTGTACAATATGGTTTAGTCTATATTAACTTCAATTTTCAACATGGGAAGCTGAGTATACCAAAGATTTAGATTGTGGACACTGATTCAATCAGCCTGGGCTGATTTTTTTCATTTAACCCATCTACTGGCAAAAAAAAAAAAAAAAAAAAAAAGTTTACTGCTAAGTGGTATATAGAATAGTGCTGGTGTATAGCATATGATCATTATAATTTTTTTGGGTGACTTGTCATCTAAGATATGAACAGTTCAATCTTAGAAGAGGTTAAGGCAATCCCCTATCTTTTAAGACATCTAAACTAAACTGTTATTTAT
>NW_004567104.1:44666979-44719078 GCF_000260355.1 Condylura cristata | reverse complement strand
GATCTGCCTGTTCTGCTCCCCACTCTGTCTCTGGTGAATCCTCTCACCCTCTGTATCTCTGACCTGTACCCCAGTTCTGTATGAATAAATAAATCTTAAAAAAAAAAACAACATTAAGCATATTAATTGAATGACTTAGAAAATTTGAAATTGCCAGTTACAGAATACAAATAGACCCTGCTAAGTATGCACTGAATTAGGCCCTTTCAATGATTTCAGTGGTAAACTGGGTACAAGGTGTCCATTCCTGTATTTTTTTTCTATGCATTTTCAGCAAAATATATTCATAATTTGTGTAACAGTTGTTTATCCAAGCTTGGGTAAGATTTAGCAGATTAATATTGTATATAGGGAATTCCTTGGGATCTAATTTGTGTTTTACGTGTGGCTTTATATCACTCCAACTCATCCATATACACAAGGTGATAAATTTCTTCTTAATGTGAGTAGAATAAGAGTCCACTGGTAAACTTTTAGCTATTTTATATTAAAATGAAACTATTTCTAAGTCAAACAAGTGAAAGCTTTTGCTTACAATGGCCTTCAGGGAAGAACAATTCCAGTTAGGCAAGTTTTCTCTTTACCTAAAGGTCTGTGTGTCTATTCACACAATAAAATTAACCATTTAAAAATGATCTGAGCCCTTGAAAGCAATGTGTCTTCTGATATAGAGTATACAAAGTTTAAATTTTTCTTGATGATTTAAAGGTGACCGTTATGAATTCAGTTATACCTTGACGCTTTCAGTAACATTTTTAGGCATTTGGAGTTATTACCTTTGTTCTAAATGATGTTACTACTACTGTGATCTCATTATTTGATTGTTTTTCCTCTAACTATGTCAAAGGGCTTGGTATTCCTTATAAAACACACTTTTAAAGAATTTCAAACAATGTTAGCAAAATGAGGAAATCACGAATTAAGTAAAACCAGTAAGATCAGGCAAGGGGTATATTGGTATAGGGATTCATGCATCTGGAAGAACTGTGCCCTCCCTACCAGGAGCAGCTCAAGTGCCTGGCAGCCACAGCATGAGGGAGATGTATGTCATCGGGGCTGCGTGTTGAGATGTGTGGAAAAATCAGAACTGCTGCTGGTAATGAGGAAAACTTTTAGTGTCCCCATGGCCTCCCACATAGTTTCTGTTTTACTTGGAATGACTCATCTCTCCTTACTTAGCTAACTTGAAACTCTACTGAGAAATCCCTTATCCATTCTCAGAACTGCGTGATTAGGTGCCCCTCCTCTGTAGTGCTGACTGTTGAGACATAAGACTATAACTACGCCTATAGCATTGGATTATAAATAATTATTGGCTTACTCATCTTTCTCCTCCATAGTTTTGAAAGTACTTTAATGGCAATGGCTTTTTTAATCTCCATAAGCTAGTACAGTGTTTGGAAAATTATAATCAATAAATGTATCTTGAATGAGTGAAGAATACTGCTATTGTTCTAAAGAAAACAAAATCCTTCCTAAATAGCATCTTTATTATAAAGAGATAAAAATGAAAATTCTGTTTCTTAGACCCATATCTTATAGATTTCTTCACAGGTAACACAGAAAAAAAAAAAATCTATCTCTAGTGAAAGTGACAGGAGAACCCAGTAGCTGCAAGTAAGGGACACACCAATATTCAGATAAAATTTCCAGTAATGGTTGGATTGTAAATCATTATTCAGTCTTAAAAATTTACTTCGACTGGCACTCCCTGGTGGCGCAGCGGGGTAAAGCACTGCACTGAGAAGCTAAAGCCACTTCCGCATGAGTTCAATCCCTGCCTGCCCCGGAGGTGACTGCGTGGCGTGGCAGACCTCTCCTGACCTGCCCTCTGCTCCCCTCAGCAGTGTACTTCGTAAATCTGCCTGTTCTGTTCCCGACTCTGTCTCTGGCGAAGCCTCTCACCGCCCCTGAGCCTCTGGCCTGTACCCCAGTTCTGTATTTCACCTCTTAGGACCTGTTTCTTCCGGTTCCTTAATCACTGATTAACTGAGTTTTAGAGTTGGTCATAGAAAGGGTAGGAAATGGTGGGAGGAAAAGCTGTATCATGCAGTAGTGGTTTCATTGAAATAAGAATAATTGGGTTTTTTGATGGCAGAAAGAGATGGAAGAAAATTGTTGGAAATATTAATGCAAGGATTACCTTGAGTGAGAGGAGGCAAAATGAGATAACAGTGTGGAGGGGGTGCGGGGGAGGGGAAGGAAGCAATTGAGTGAAGCAGTTTTGACAGTCTGTGGTGGATACTCTCTGGTATGACTAATTGAGAATTGATTGTGCATGCAGAAAGGTTATGTTTTATTAAGGGAAACCTTTTTTCCTCTTTGTCTTTATGAAATCCACTCTTCTGCAGATGTTATTCCCTTCCCATACTAAACCCTCATTAATTTATAATTCACCACACTTGCTTTAAAAGTGCTGTACAGATTTCCTGTTTCTCTCACATATAGTGCTTCTAATAGAAAAAGTCAAGTGGGATATAGGTCGAAGTGCTGCTTGTCTTGAGGGCTGCATGCCAGACTTTCTGGTGCCAAAACATTTCACCAATCAACTCTTAGATCATTTAAATGATTCAAAGAGCTATTTTGCAAGCTCCATGAAAGTGAATTTGGGCTTTAAAACAACTCTTTTACTGTTGACTATAAATTGACTGTGTCCCCTGTAATATGTAGTCAAAGCTACCCTTAGCCTACTTTTCATCTTAAGGACAGGTACCCTCACAGATGGAGGGTACCAAATGCAGATTCTTGAAGGCAGTAAATTTGATAGGACTTTAGAATCAATCTCTGTTTCTAGAGACATATAAGGATAAGTCTAAGTGGCTTTCAATTCTGATTTTCTAACATACCATTATTGAAGACAGGAATTAAAGAATGGATTTAATATCATTTTTCATGGAATCCTACTTAACTCATATGTAGAAAACAATTAAGATAATTTTTGCAAGAAATTAAACATCTTGCATATAAAATGCCTAAGAGATGTTTAGGATGAGACTGAGGATCATTGCAGAGACTTTCAATATGTTTGGGGAAAGACAGATGAGGTGCAAATACTAGCATGGAGTATCATGTAAGGGTTGAAACCTCACATATTGTACAGGCTTCAGGCAGGGAACATAGAGCAAGCTAGGTGGAGATCGATAGAAATATGTGCCTGATGCACAGGGCATCACTGCTAGCAAGAATGCAGGACCAGGCCTTCCCAGGTGGCATAATGGGCTAGGATGCAGCACTGCAAGCTAGCTGCAGCCACTTAGTGCGAGTTCCAGTGATACAGTGTACTTTGTCCATCTTCCAGTTCTGCTCCCCACATTGTCTCTGGTGAATCATCTTACTGACCCTGTACCTCTGTCCTGTACCTCAATTTTTTATGCATAGCTAAATAAATCTTTTTTTTAAAAAAAGGATGCAAGTCCAGTGTGACTAAATCTTGCCGTGTTCTAGAGAAACCAGAACACTGAAATATTTCTCCTACAGATTTACATTAATACCTGTAGCTAGCTGAAAAGTGACATTTTATAATGTTCAAGTAAAACATGTATATGAGAAAAATTTGATTACAAGTTTGAGGCTTCTGGATTTGTTGAAAGGGGTGGGGGGTGGGGGAAAACTGTGTTAAACAATTCAATAGTAGTATTAGTTGCTTACAGTCATGTGAAATTAAATGAAATGAGGGGTGAATCGAAAAACTTGTAAATGTAGCAGGAAAGAGATAATGGCCATTAAGGTTAAACCAGTAAGTGTAGAAATTTTTTTTTTTTTAAGGATTTATTTATTTGTACATACAGAACTGGGGTACAGGCCAGAGGCTCAAGGGTGGCGAGAGGCTTCACCAGAAACAGAGTGAGGAGCAGAACAGGCAGATCAATGAAGTACACTGCTGAGGGGAGCAGCGGGCGAGTCAGGAGAGGTCTGCCAGGCCATGTGGATCACCTCTGGGACAGGCGGGGATCGAACTCATGTGGAAGTGGCTTTAGCTTCTCAGTGCAGTGCTTTAACCCGCTGCACCACCAGGGAGGGCCAGAAATGTTGTTTTTTTTTTTTAATTTGAAACTTATATAAGTAATATTTTTATACTTTGCTTCCTTGGCATTTATGTCCTTTGAGGAGTTGGCACATATTACAAAGAGATAGGCAAAGGGAATATAAGAAAGACAGAACAATTGTTCAGTAATACTGGTATGAACAGTAATGCTGGTATGTCTTCCAAAAGATCTATGTAGCATTCATTTTATGAAAAAATAATATTCTTGCATAAATGTAGCAACTGACTTTCTGGTGGCAGTAATCAAGTCTGAAAACGTTCCAAGCAATAAAAATCGTATGGCTCCTACAGATAAAAATTTGAGAAGATAGTGAATCTTTTCTGATTAAATGGAAACAAAGAAATGACTAAAACTATTTAATCTGACCCTTAGTCCATTGTTTTCTCTCCTGCCCTACCAGCTTCTATTTTGACTTGGGATAAAATAGATATATTAATCAAGTAAGTATTTACTGAATATCTACTGTCTACAAAGGACTACTCCAGTCTCTGGAGGAAAGTACTTGGTTAATGCTGTAGATATGCTCTCCCAGGTATCTGAATGCTAGTCAAATCCAGCCATACCACAAATTTATTACATTGACTGTCACACACCAAATGGTTTATTTTCAAAGAAAGTGGAGTTACTTGAGAATTTCTATAATCTAGAGAAGACATAGTCAAAAATGATATTCAGAATATGACATTTTATATTAACAGTCGGTATTCATGTCAAATATTTCTGGAATCGAATGAATAGAAAATAATCTCATTTTCATCAATGATTTATGAAAAGTTACAAGTTGGTAGCCAAATTATCATGACAGTATGCTTAGTTAGTGAATACATTTCATTCAATAGTCATCAAATAATTACCTAGCATTGAACAGATATTAAACCAGAGTAAGTACATTTCTATACTTTGCTCCCTGTCCCTTATGTCCTTTAAGTAGGTGGCACATAAATTTACCAAGAGATAGGCAAGGGGAATATAAGAAAAAAAAAGAACAACTGTTTGGCACAATAGTACTGAGGCAGCCCCCAAAAGATCTATGGTTATGTATTATATATAGCAATTTCATTTTACAAAAAAGTAATATACCGTATAACTGTAACAACTCTCTGACTTTCTAGTGTTACCAAATGGCTGTTATACTCTTTAAGTTATGATAGTCTAGTTTACAAATGATGTTTGTATATAGTAAAAGACCTGTATCTGACAGTGTAAAATAACTTTTTTAAAAAAACGTAATTATATTTTCCATCAATGAATATTAATAGTGTGGGAAAAACCTTTATTCAGGTATTTATTACCAATAGCAAAGTAATTGTGACATAAAGGTAACAAGTCTATAGTGTTTTGAACTCTGTATTACTCTGAAAACATGACTGACCATTGGCAGTCATTCCAGAAGCATTTCTTAAAGCCTGTGTAACTTAATATAAACAGACACAGAGCTTGTATTCCATATAGTTCAAAATGTTATAGTGCTGACCTAAACTTCCCATCTATTTTTCACAGTCTTCTTTCCCAGGCACTTTTCCAAAATACACTGAATATTAGCTGTGCACTCTCTAAATTTCTCTTGAAAATTGGGAAATCGCATCCACATGTATAGGAAAAGTAAAATGTCAGCACAACAATATTAACTCTGTATCTTGGATTTTATTTTAAAAAGCTATTGCTTAAGAACTGACATACTAAATAACAGATATAATGTAAGTTAATCTTATATCTTCAATCAAATCATGTATTAATCAAGTGAAGGGATACAAATCAATATCACTTGATAATTCTGGTTAATATCTATATACTCAAAAAGAGCATCCCAGTCAGTATTTGAGTTTCAATAATAGTTTACCTCCCTCAGTACTAGTTCTACTGTGTCAGCAAAACATTCTGGGCAACAGCCACTATGATGGTTGTTTCTTTAATATTGGCTCTCTTGCAGACATTTTACCGCCTGCTGTGATGTAATGTTTTTATCCACACAAGTATATTTTCTTGCTTTGTCTCTACCAGTATCCAGTAAATCTGCGTGTTAAGGTAAAGATTTAGTGACCTATAGGTTATACAACTTTAAAAACAGAATTCTCTGACAATGAACAACTTGGCACACTTCAAGGCATTTCAATAAAAAATAACCTGCCTGTTAAGCTTTTTTCCCCCATTTATAAAAATTGGAATTTTCTATGATTTTGAAAAAGAAAAGTTTTATTCAATAGTTACCACTGGCGTCACATGACTGGACTAATTCTCTTGAACAATTTAAAATTTGCAATCCCTCTAAAAAAATCCTATGTTGACTTTGAGAGACAACACAGATGTCTACATTTTTCATATTGAATGTGTTATAATAGGCAACTGTGGAAATTGAGGCCATGGTTTCAGAGATGCAGTAAAGCTATTTAGAAATTTAGCAGATTTTGTTTTATTACTGAAGTATTTTCCCTGAAGCCACTTAGTCAAAGGAAGGAATAGCAATTTCCCAGAAACTGCAAGGTACTTTATTTGGGTGATTGACAATTTATAAAATTTGCATCCTTCATAAGGAAATTTTTTTATAAAGCACAAATATTTTATTCTCTACCAGCAAGATTAAAATAGACTAACAAAATGTGTGACTTGTTTTGTCATATGTAGTGCCTGTGAAGTCATTGTTGCACTTGAAGAGTTAATCTGTCAACTTCCATATCAGTTCAATGTCATGCTTAGAACATGAACATTCATGTCTTAGATAAATACAGTTTTCTTGTCTAACTAAATTATTATAAAATACTAGTAAACTCAGACTTTTCAACTAATTTTTTCACTGAATGCGTCTACTTAAGGAAATATTTGACTCTAAAATGCAATATAATAAGTGATAATAGAAAATATTTAGTAAGTTAGCACTGTTCATATTGTATTCAGTTCTGGTTCCAAAACATAAGGTTACTATACAGAGATTTTATTTAGGAAAAAAAACTGTGAGCAATAGAGAGTAAAAGGAAAATTTCATATATTTATCCAACATGTATGCATTCTTTTGTTTATTCGAGGAACAAATCTTAAACCACAAAGAGAGTACAAGTGTCTTCAAGTGAGGAGTCCAGTTTTTTCTAAATTTTTTTTTCTGCCTAACTCTAAGCATTTAAGTACAAATAATTTCATTGCATTGTATGCCTTTGGAATGATATGGTATGTATCCTACATTTAGGAAGCCATTTTATCATTAAAGGGAATAAGAGCTCTTATCAAGAAGTAATCATTCCTGAAAAGGTGATTCCATTTGCTAATTAATAGGATTTTAAATATAAGGGCACTGCTTGTCTGAAGAAAAATGACTGCAAAATAATACTGTGATGGAAATGTTAACTAGAAATTGAAGTATGAGAGTAATTTGGTGAAGGAAGTGTCAAAACACATGCTGTACTTTCTAAATTTGTTCAAGGGGTAAGTTGCATTTAGCTTTTAATTTTTCAGTCCCTTTTGACCGAAGCATTCAGCAGTGTAACCCACAGCCTACTCGTTATATAGAACACCTTCATCACCTCTGTTTTTTCACGTCCCATTCCAGTCACTCGCTCCTATAGTGTCTACCTACAGGCATTCTGTTATGATTTCTATCATCATGGATTTTATTTTTCTGTTCTTGACTTTCTTATAAATAGATTATATGATGTATGTACTTAGAGATTTTGAAACTGAAAAAAAAGGGGATACCTAGTAGTTAAAAGAGGCAAGGAAAATTGTCGATATAGAAGAGATTGGTTTTATTGTTCATGAGATTTGCAACAAGAAACTTGTGGTGGAAGAGCTAAAGGTTGGATTCAGGAGAGATGGCATATGTAGAATTCTACCTTTAAAGCATTAAAATATATTTTCCTCAGCTGGAGATAAGATGTAAACATAAATGCATAATGATATTAGTTAATACTACTGTTCCATGACATCTTCCTGAAAACCCTGAGCTGCCAAAGTACAGTTTCAAAGAAATCAGAACATGATTTAGCCAAGATAACATAAGTAGGATGGGTTCGGCAGACAATCAAAAGTATAGTGATAATTAGAGCACAATAAGATATGGAGAGAAAAAGACAGTTGGAGGATTCAGACATTTATATTCATCAGTTTTTGTGGTTTGATGAGCTTGTGATCTTAGCATAATGTCTTAAATGGCTATGTCAAGTCTATAACTAATTTCTCATTCTGGCTTTAGAGGTAACATGTTTATCTAACACAACATGGTCCATAATGCTTTAGTAAGTTTAGGAAATTTTTCATTTTGGTCTTACTTGTACTTTTTTCTAGTAAGTTTTTTTAACTGAGGTGATATGGCTTACAACACTATATAAATCAAAGATACAGGCTCACAACTCTTCAAAAGTATGCCTATCACAGCTATACCTACTATTCTATATGTTGATAAGTATCATAATGCATTTGACAGTAGCCCTTATTGAAAACATAGAAATCTTGTGGCTTTGAATCCTTCTTGAAAACATCTGTACCTCAGAGTAAATCTTACCAGTATCTGGGTCATTTAATATTGTCAGAGGTAAATAGGTTCTGACCTTACACACCAAGAAAATACAAGAAGAAAGCAATTGTCCTTCTGTTCTCAACTGTACAATGGTTTATTAACAAAATAGCAGCAGTTTCTAAATTGCCATCTTGTACACTTACTTTGCATTCATATTTTACTGAAAGCAGTCCTTATAAGCAACACAGATTTTTTTTTACAATTTCTGACTTGTAAGTCTTCTTTTTAGATATATCTTCTACCATTTATCTCTTAGTCCCTAACTTCTAACTCAAAGCATGTGAAGGTAGCTGCCATTTCTTTCTTTCTGTCTTTTTTCTCCGAAAATTATGCTTGCTTAAGTGTTCAACATTTTTGGAATGCTCCTGCCTTTAGAAGTCCAGATCCCCCTAATTTTCTACACCTAATAAGTGCCCTTGTGGTCCTCTTGAATGTTCTCCAAGAATGAACAGGTGAATAGTCCAGGGTGATCATGCTCTAAAGTGCAAATAACAGCCATTATAGCAATCAGGGGCCAGAGATCAGGTGAAAGCATTCTTTAACGTTGTGCCATCTTCACATCTTTATTTAATGGTTACTCATTTATTAAGGTTGCTGTATCCTGAAGATCCTTATATAAGAAGTGTTCAAGTGCTTTTCTTATTCCCGTTTGTTCTTTTCAGATTACAAAATTCCTCTTCTTCTGAGCTCCATTACTCATCAAAGCCATTCTTTTTCATGTACAGGGTGTAGCTAAAAGGTTAACTTATCCATCCAGCTTAATCAAGAGGTGACTGTAATCTGGTAACCCTGAGACATATAGAATGAAAAGGTTGTGAACCCAGAATATTTAGAACATTGTTTCAGCACTTATTAATTAATGACAAATGACTTGAATTGATTCTGTCTAGATTTAGGTCAAATGAGCAAGCAGATATTTGACTTCTAGCCACAGATGATAGAAGTCTGACTGTTGGATTTTTCCAATAGGCAACCCTCGGTCTAGTATCAAATCTAACTTTAATTAGAGTTATACTTTTGATTTTGCCCACCATATAGGATGTGGGAGTAGGCTCTGCAGAAGTGATTTACAGTAAGCAACTAATTGTAAACTGATTTATAAAGTAAAAAGACATTTTATTAATTTGCAGTGAAATACAATGAGCATATGCTTTGGAACCATGTAGAACAAGATTTAATTCTTAACCACATCATTTATACTATGTCTTTTTGGAGAGATAATTCAATCCCTCTGTCTTTAATTTTCCCTCTTCCTTTAATGAAAATAATGCTTATTAAGTACTTCGGTGAGAATTACATAGCCTATATGTGAAAAGTTCATTGAATCTAACCAGAATATATTACATGCTAAGTAATAGTGTTTTTTTTCCCCACTCTTGTTGAAAATAGAATTACCTATCTAATAAAAGCTTGTTGCTCTTGTGTATAGATTATCCAGAAAGCCTGTAGATTATTTCATTAATCTGGAATTCTAAAAATGGTGATATTAATGAATTGATTATCAGCCTAGGACCTAGGACACTTTCTGAGCATATTACTAACATTGGACATTAACCTTAAGAAGCCTCTTATGTAGAGATTGTGAGAGACACAGAGGGAAATTTTTACCATAGCTTTCCATTTTAAATATCTTTGTTAATTGTGTACTTCTTAATATTTTAATTTTTCCTCTAAGATGACATTCCTAGTTAATTTAACTCCTATTCTTTCGTGACACATTTTTATTAGCAAAATAGTTTTTGAAATTTCAGTGAGGTTTGGAGTTAGCTTCAATTTGTCAAGAATTTAGTTTCTATAGTTTTATAGGGATCATTATTAAATTAAATTTCAAATGATTTTTAAGCCCTGATTCTGAAACAAGGAAAGTGATTGGTACCAATTATGTACCCAGTAAAAATTGCACTGATGGATAATAATAATGAGATATTTCATTTTGCAAGCTAGCATTATTTGGCTCCTATAATCATGCATCTGTCCACTACTACTTTGGGTAGTTTGTGGATTTCCTTTTCTCATTTTCACCTCTCACTTTCAATCTTTTAGTTTTGTTGAGCAGAATCAAGTTTCAAGTATCCTCTCTTTTGCTCCAGAAAAAGGTGGTAACTCTTTATGCCAATCCTGGATAAGTTTGAATATTACATAGAATAATATATATAATTATGTAGAATAATAAAGATAATTTAGTTAAGAAGCTTGATGAACCATTGCTTGGTTTAATAGTACAGCTAGAACTATGGTGGCATAGCTTTGACTATTCCATACCCTTCCCAAGTGGTACAATTTAGTGTAGCTTTTTCTTTATGGTTAGACTATATCTATAAACTTGACTTGACTACTATCCATTCCATCACCTTGTATTTTCATAAAGGAAGAAAATATGAATGATTTTTGCATCCTGTCATCATTGCAAGAAAATGAGCACGTGAATATATACTTCCATTGGAAGAAGACATGGTCCCATGTCTCCAATAGGCAATGCATGTGAAAGTTTCTGATGTAATTTATTTGTCATTTCTACTCTCTCTGAAAACCAGTTCCTCACTAACAGAAATGAACAATGACTAAGCACATAAAAATTATTTTTAATTCAAATTTTGTAGTGTTCATACTTAAAATGTGAAACTGGTGTGTCTGAAAACCCTGATGTTATCTGAAAGAATATTGTACGTCCACTCCAACCTCAATTTCAGATATTGTAGTTTTCAATACTAAAATTTTATTTGACTTGTTTCATTTCTTGATGTCATTCCCTACTTGCTTATTGATTTTTAGCATAAAGTCCATGTCTGCAAGTAGTTACAATGACTATTTTAGAATCCTAACTTTCTAATTTGAGTACCTGGGTCTCATAAGGGCCATTCTCTTTTGTTCTCTTTCTATTACCATGGATCACTTTATCCTGTTTTCCCTTGTGTGATAACTTCGATTGCTTACCATACATGTGTATAAGTAATTATGTGTAGAGAATCAATTCTATCATATTCTCTCCCAAGCAGTAATTTTTGCTTTATCTTGTGTTATGAAGTAAATATAAACTTCATTTCTACCACTGTAGGAAGCAGCTGAATTTTTTGTTTTGACTTTTAATCTTAATTTTATTTGTTAGATTCTCCTGGTCATATATAGAAACAGGCTAGATAGGAACTATACAGAGGTTGCATGTACTGTTTGTCCCATTCCATCCTCCATTTTTTTCACTCACACCCACTCTTTAGATGTTATGATCACCTCAAACTTTAAATCAGTAAGACTGTGGATCTTACTGTAAACTGAAGGCATGATGAGAGACCAAAAATAACCAGAATAATAGAGATGAGCAAGAGGTTGCATTTCAAAAATGAGAACAGTGCTGGGTAATTTGGATGTTCTGATTTAACAGGATTGTGTGTGTGTGTGTGTGTATGTGACCTACTTAACTTCATTGGGCTTCACTTTTTGTATCTGTAAATACAGAAATAATAATTCTCATCTTATGGGACACTATGATATTAATATCAACATTGCTGATGGGTAAAGTGTGATATGTTTATATGCTTATATGTAGTATTGTAAAGTGGCCGGCACTTGGTAAGTGCTCACTGAATGGTAGGTTTAATTTCTGTCCAAATTTTTTTACCTAGGTTGAAAATCATGCATTTTTCAATTGCTATCTAAAGTTTTAGAATCCAGATACAAAGTGCAAAGGGACATTGTACATAATAGCTTCATAATACTGTTTAATAAATTTGTAAACTAAATCTCTCTAAGAAAAACCTGGATTACTATGTAGCTTTCCTAACCTCTCTTTTAGATAAACATTCCATCTTCCTTACATTCCAGTTTATTGAGCTGTGCAATCTCTCTTACGCACAAAGTTCTTTATGTCTTCACCAGCATGAATAAATAACATACAAGGTTCTTTTTTTTTTTTTTTTAAGATTTATTTATTTGTGCATACAGAGCTGGGGTACAGGCCAGAGGGTCAGGGGTGGTGAGAGGCTTCACCAGAGACAGAGTGGGGAGCAGAACAGGCAGATCTACGAAGTACACTGCTGAGGGGAGCAGCGGGCGGGTCAGGAGAGGTCTGCCACACCATGTGGTCTCCTCCGGGGCAGGCGGGAATCGAACTCATGCGGAAGTGGTTTTAGCTTCTCAATGCTGTGCTTTAACCCGCTGCGCCACCAGGGAGGGCCATACAAGGCTCTTTTAAGCCAAAGTTAAAAAAAAAAATCCCTATTCTTTTTTTTTTTTAATGTCAAAGTAAATAATGTACTAGTGCCATAAAAATGGACTGATAAATAGAATAAGCAATCATGATGGTGGAAGTTAGGAATCAAGCACTACGAGGTTAAAATATGATTAAAATAATTCATATTTGGAGATTACAAATAGTACATATAAAAGTTTAGGGTTTCATGAATGACTTTAACTACAGTTCTCCATTTGAGAGTTTCAAACTGGATTTGAAAGAAAGTGAGAAAAAGAAATACAAGTTTTTATTCAGAAAAGAACCTTCTGTGTCATTTCTTGAAGATTATAAATGTTCAAACATCTCCACCATATCAGAAATGTACAGTGTGAACTGTTATTCATAATGATGATTCTGAGTCACATGATCCAACTTATCAAATATGTTCATTCTCTACAGAGTACACTTCATAAGCCAAGAAGGGGATTAAATCATTTTCTGTTTTTAAAGAAGGATTGATATTTTTATTTTCCTCACTACCTACTTCAAGTTTATGAGAAAATATATTCAGAATATCCCATTTTTTGAGCATTTCACTATTAGTATATAGATTTTTAAATTTCCAAAATATTCTGTGAAATGCTACCTATTTACTATTATCCTAATTTCCTGTCTGTCCTCACAACTTCAACTCCCTAGAAAGAATGAGAATGAGAAGGAAAAAAATAAAATCTTCATTTTTTGTACATTTAGGTCAATTTGTTGGTTTATGCTCATTTAATTTAAATACTGCTTGTAATTATTTTATTAGTATGGAATAGATCAAATGTGATAGTATGGGGAATAAGTTTCTGTTTAATAATTAAATCATTGTCTTTTGGAAGCATGAATTTAAATCCAACCTGACCAAACCATTTGAAAGAAAAACAGCTATTCAAAAAAAAATTATAGAAAATAAGATCATTTTGTTAGAACATCTTAGCTGCATAAAACCTATTACTATCAACTGGGAAATTGACCTAATATAAGGAGTTACTGCTTAGCAAGGCAAATTTTGTAGTATGGGGCACTTTTATAAAAAGCCCACTTAATTTTAGGATTGTTTTCTTATGTAAAGAAAACTATTATAGTACGATATCTTAAAAATTGGCACTGGAATTGGTGAACTGAAATTTAAAGCACCAAACTTCTAGAATAATTAAAAATAGTCACCACTTTGCAGCCAAATAATTCTTACCTTTGCTCTAGTTAAGTTTGTAATTTTTTCTTTGTCTTCTTTTCAGATTATTTTAAAACTGACTTTTGAAACCTGAATATCTCAATTTTAGTTTCCCAGGTGTGTTGTCTTAGTGTTAAAGCACAGTTTTGTGGATTTCTCCATAAAGTGGGATTATAAAGCATTCATAACAAAGTTTTGTTATAATAATTTTATTTTTTTCTCATTCCAAAAAATCTTGACAATACTTTCTTTTCAGAATCCATCACCACCACTTATCATGTTCTTACTTCTACCTTTCCTATATATAAATTCCATGGTTTTACATTATAATCAGGTCTTTAAAAATATATAGATATCTTGTCCCTTTCATCTTCCATTTTTCTTACCTAGCAAATCCCAAATGTCTATCAATTCAGCTCATCTGCCTTCTCTAGGTTTTCATACAAACTGGTGAGTAGAGCTTGAAAAAAAATAATTAAGAGATTATCATGACTAGTAGTAAGTAAAGTGCATCACCACAAATCTCAGATGATGAACACTTTGGAATCTTTCAATTTGGCCCTAGTAAGTTATTTTCTCATATACTAATGTTTTGTTCCCAAAGCACATTCTGACTAAGGAATGTACATCTAAACCCCACTGACATTTCCATAGCACCATCTAACCCCACTGAACCCTAGAAAGGAATTTAAGCCACTAAAACACTAGGTTGTAGGCTCTTGATAATAAGGGGGAACAGGATAATTTTTCATTAAAAATTTAAGATAGCTGTTTTCAAATGTTTGCCATACCCAATTATTCAAAAATAAACACTCATGGATTTGAACCATGCTTTTAAGGGTGAATGACTGCTTAACTACCAACGCTATTGCTATGTATATGTACCCAGGACCTAACATTACTACAGGTAGTGGTTAGGTTTTGTAGTATTTGGTTTCACTCTCAGTAATTGGGAGAATATCCTTTGAGGTTTTAGCAATTACCTGAAACATATGTTGTTTTTCCAACAACATCAAATAGATTATGTAGACTTTGTTACAAGAATTTTGATGCTGTTGTTACTTGCCCTCCCATAATTTTGAATTGAAGATGTAATTAGACACTGAATAGAGCTGTTGGTATGCAATCTGCATGTCAACTCCTCTCTGTGGTGTTCAAAAAACAGCTCCTGTGTTTATGTATGTGCTCTAGTTTATTCCATACTGCAATTTTTAGGTATTATGTGGACAGTTTTATGAGAGTATATTTTCTCTGTTCAGCGAAATGACTCTCTGTCTCATGTTCCCAGTACAGATTTGCAAGAACTATATGTAACTTCTTTCATAATTCATCTAATTTGCTAAGTAACTCTGCATTCAATGACAAATGAAAATATTTAGAATTTATCTCTTTTCTTTAAAAAAGAAAGAAAAGAAACTTTATTTTTACATTCAAAAATTAGTAAAAACTGTTTTGGGAGTAAGTGCTATCTCCTCCCTTGATAAGGAGGAATAAGATCGACAGTAGATATACTATAATTTTAAATTATGCTTTACAGATTCTGGCTAATCCATTGATTGAACTGACTGGGTGAAGCAGCTAGATTAGAGTGAATAATATAAGATAGCATATACACACACACACAACACATATACAATATATAATAACAGCTCGATTAGAGTGAATAATATCTGATTCTCTTAACAATTGTGTAGATGAACTGTGGTTGGTATTTCATGTAATCATACTGCTAGAATATTTGTGGCATGTTCTTGTAGATATAACTTGAATTACCTACCTAGTCCTCTGTTGAGGCTAAAAACCCAGCAATGCACTTTCTAATCTACTTTTCTCCTTCAGGGCATTTGCTTATACTGTCGATAGTCTAAGAGGGTTTGTTTTGAAGTCTGAAGTTTGAATTTGAATCATCAAGCAAATTCTATTAATGCAGAAGGTTTTAAGTTGAAAGCTTCTTAAATGAATACATTTTAAAATAGTACAGATAACTCTAGTAATATATTTCATTGGACACTGGGTGGATGCCAGCAAAATTTAAAATATATTCTATTTCTCTCAGGAGAAATCTCTCAGGCAAACCTATGAAATAAAAAGCTAAATTGTAATATGTGTTCTGTTCACTTGTGTACTTGCTTGAAACTAATTTGCTAGTTACGTTAACATTTCCTTTTAAAACAGTCTTTGCTGAGTAGATAAAATATATCTATAACATTTCATTAATTGGGGCATAAGTTTTAGATACAGAAGACTTAATCACATGCACACACACACACAGAATTTGACAGTAAAGCTTTTCAACATCAAAAATAACTACCTTATAAATTTCATGCTCAGCAAACTCCAGATTATTTGAATAAATCTTAGAGAAAACTCTTCTAAAATGTTCTTTGATTATTGGACTACCTCTCAAAACTTAAATAACATATCTGTCCTAGCTTCTTTCACGGTGTCAGAAATTTCCACATATATATCTATACTTTATCCCTCTGAACTAGATCCTTGCCATCATTACTATGCTCAGAATTCTCCCATCTTAAAAATTGCATTTCCCTAACCCTACTTCCCTCTCCCCATGCCTTTAACTGCCACCTACTTTCTCCTTCTTCCGATGTTACAGCCAAATTTCATGCAAACAGCTATCTAAAAAAGCTGTTTCAATTTCCTCATTTTCTATAACTTGTTTTTCTCCTCAGGGTCTAATTTTCCTTCAGATTTCAACCCTCCACCAAAAGTGACTCCTTGTCTTATTGAAAGTGATTGCTAATTACTTTCAAACTAGACACACACACACAATTAGATAATCTAAACAACAATATCAACATCAACTATATTACTAATGCAGTAGGATATTTGAATCTTCATTTTCCATGACTTCTCTGGTGTATTACAAGCTAATAATAATAATAATGATTGTTCCTTTTATTGAAACTTTATTTTCTGGCTCTCCACCACACTGCATGGCTCCTGTCCTCCCCCCTGGATTTCCTGTGCTTTCTTATGCTCATCTTTCTAATTCTTCAAATGCTGGAGTTGCCTGAGCCAGGTGGAAGGTTTATAGCAGTTCTCTTCTTTCTCTCCATGTTGTCATTTAGACATGGCTCCCATTGTCGTTCTGTGTTATTGGTCCTCAAATGTGTTGCTCAAAACCGAAACATTTCTCTGATGCCCACTCTATATTGAGCTATATACCTAACTAAATTCCTCCTTTAAATATCTCACAGCTTCTCCACAAGAATTCAGGAAGTCTCAGTAAGCATTCTGTAATTTTCCCACAGATTTGTTTTCCTTTTCGATCTCAGCAAGTGGCATCACCATCCATTTAGTTGCTTTTTCAAAACCTGGAAATCATTGTTTACACAATTGTTCCTTTTACTCTCCAAATCCAGAATACCTGCCATTTCTTTATATTTTAAATTCCCTGCCTGAAGCAGATGGTATCAAATCACTATCATTGCACCTGGGCTGGAAAGTCCTTTTCTTTGTCTACCAATCTAGACTAACCTTGTTTAACATACATGTAGACTTTACTTCTTTTCTCTAAATGTTTCATTTTACAGCCATCTTCTCCAGTTCTTTACACTTTATCTGTTTCACAGCCTTACTTTGTCTTCCTTGTACCCAACCTCTATTAATGAGTTAACTTTTATTTATTCTTCAAAGATTAGGTTCATTTTCTGTCAACTGAAATCTACTACATTTTTGTAACACCATTTTTATAGGATTGTTATAACTAAATAATTTTTGCATTCTTTCTGCTTTCTTGCTTCTTCACTAGTATATAAACTTTACTAGAAAACATGTTTATATCCCTCACTCTTGGCACAGTGCCTCACATATTCATAAAGGTTTTTTTACTTATTAAATTAATGTATAAAATTTTCTCCTCTAGTAAATTTAAAATGACCAATGATTCAATAAATTAACACAATACAAAAATTAATGCTTGATTATGTAAGTAAAAAAGTTTGAGCTTTAACTTAATTTTTTAAAACTTTCTGCTTTATACACTTCAAGAATTCAATAAAATAGTTGTTGATCATGTTGCAAATTTTCAGTTACTTAAATTGTGGAATCAGTATTTTATCCTTTTATTGTACTAATTATTAAACATATTTAACAGGTTTCTTTTCAAGATTGACAATTATATTTACAAATAGGTACAATCAATGTAAAATACTGAGTAACAAAGACAGATTAATGAGTTTGACAGAGTTGAAGTGTTTTTGTAAGTGTATTAAAAATAGTAAAATTCATAGTTTTTTGCATTTGTATCCTTTTTCTTTCATATTCCTTTTTGTAAGGCCTTAAAGTCACCTCTGAAAAAAAAAATAACTAGTTCTTGATGACATATATCTAAATATTTTAAAGACATTTAGAAGTAAAACCCCAGCTTTTTTTTAATGTCTGAACTTTTTTCAACTCTTAAGCTCTGTCAGTGCTTGAATATACCAGAATATAATATCATGTTATTACATGAAGTCATTTTCTTCATAATTATATATCATAAGTAATTGAGTCAAGCACTTTAAGCAACTAAATTTTCTAATTCAATTCCATTGTGATCAGATAACTCACCTTTATGATCTTAATGCTTTTACATTTGAGATTTGTTTTATGGACCAACATGCATGTCTGTTTTGCTGTATATACATATGTACTTGGAAGGTTATTTTTTTGGGGGGGAGCCCTTAGCTGAGTGCAGGTCAGTTAGGTCAAGGCAGTTGATGTTGTTGTTTAGATTATCTACATCTTTAGTAATTGTGTGTGTGTGTTTAGTTTTATCAGTCATTGATAGGATATTAAAATCTCCAACTGTGACTGTAGGATTATTTATTTTCCACTTTAGTTCTGTCCATTTCCATTTGATATACTTCAAAGTTAGGTAATTTGGTTCATACATACTTATGATTACTATGTTTTCTTATTCATTTTCTATTTCTTCTACTTATCAAATATTCCTTTTATATTTAATGATTTTCCTTTATTTGGATTTACTTTATTTGATATTAAAATAATTACTGAATGTCTCCCCTCTAATTATGTTTGTTGATATAGTATGATTTTATGTCTTTGCATCTACTCTAGGATTTACACGTTCACACCTCTACAAATATATATTTTAACACGTTGCTTACCACTAATGCCCCAACAATGATTATGATTACTTTAGCATGATGACTCGTTTTTCCACATTTATTTTGAATTTCTGTTTCTGTATATTTGGATTGAATAGTCATTTACTTATGTAGTTAGATTATATGTATCTGTCCCCTGAAATTCCACCTAATATCAAAATTCGTTAAGCTTTGAACCACTTCTTATACCATGGGGATTTCACTCAGATGTGGCCAGTTTATTCCTACCCCTTATCGGGCACAATCTGACATAGAAGGCCATCCTTTATTCACCTTTATTCACCTTTATTCACAATACACCTACTTTCCTTACCCATCCTAACAATATAAATGAATACATTTGACATAAAAGCTGTCTGAGGGGGGAAAAGATGCCTGGAAGTAAGAATAATTTTATTCTTTCACTGGTCTCATATTTCCAGTCTAGTCTGTTTTTAAAACTCTTGTTGCGTGGATGGGGTGGGGGAGGAGGTGTGCAGCTATAACATCTTTGAAATAGTTCCCAAGAGGTGCTTTGAGAGGGGAGCAGAATTCTATGCCATTGACTTAACAGGATATCACAGAGCTCAGATCCAAATCCCTGCAAAGCTTAGCTTCAGCATGGTGTTCATCTGGGATAGTTGAAGGGGCATGCTAGGCTAACATGCAGCAGAAAAAGAGCTTGTCAGGGTGAGAACTTTTTACTTCTTCATAAATAGAATAAAGCTTGACTTTAGTTTTTTTTTTTTAAAGATTTATTTATTTATTCATACAGAACTGGGGTACAGGTCAGAGATGCGGAGGGTGAGAGGCTTAACCAGAGACAGAGCGGGAAGCAGAACAGGCAGATCGATGAAGTACACTGCTGAGGGGAGCAGCGGGCGGGTCAGGAGAGGTCTGCCACGCCATGTGGTCACCTCTGGGGCAGGCGGGGATCGAACTCATGCGGAAGTGGCTTTAGTTTCTCAGTGCAGTGCTTTAACCCGCTGCGCCACCAGGGAGGGCCCTGACTTTTTAGATTTTTAAAAATTTTATGTGTTACTACTTCGAACCTCTTGAGTTGGTGAAATAAAATTTCACAAACTATCATTTCTGAGGACAATTTATTCATGTTGGAAAGTGCTTACTACAGATACAAGCACTGTCGTTTGTTCCCCTGATCTTACACAGTAATTCAACAAGATTGCTTGTTTGGGGACTTTTTCCTTTGTTTCCACTCTGGAATAAAGGCACCATAGAGTGAAATCTTGTTGTCTGATTGATGAGATTTTGTCCAGTCTGTGACAGTGCATAACTTCTCTCATTGCCCTATCCAGTGACCCCCACAGAGTCCAAGAGTAATATAACCTTGGGACATAAGAAGTTTTGATTTTTTTTTTCTAACACTATTTGCAAGAATAGGAACTATCAGCAGTCATGATGGGGGAATATTTTTAGCCAGAAAGCTGAAAGAAAATTGGTGAGCTCAAGTTGGTCAGTGGGGCTAATAGCATAAATGCTATCAGACAGCATTTGTATAAGACATATTAAAATATATTTTTTCCTAAACAATTAGCTGTAACCCACAGTAACCTTTCAATGTTACTGATTACAAGGGAGGTCACGGTGGATGTAGATGATCCACAGTTTAATCCTCCCGTACTGGACAACAACGGGAATTTCAGTTTCCAACAACTGGTGGAAGTAATGGCTTTCCCTACCTTTATAAAGGATGGAACATCATTAGTACAAGTTATAGAGGTCATCAGAGTAAAACTGTAATATTAGGCATTAAACATACTTTTAAAAAGTGAAATGATGATAAAAGTGTTTGATAACTTGAATTAGTAGTTTCTTTTTATCTTTTCCAAGAAGATTAATTCTGAGTAATCCAACAATATATAGATTTTTAAGTGTAGCCTTTACTAAAGATGGCCAAAGAGTATTTTTTTTTCTTTATGAATTTACCCACAAATTTTACTTTTCAATTCAGTGCAAAGTAAACAAAGACTTAGAGCTACAAAAAAATTAAGAATGAGAAGTTACCGTGATGGGGAAAATAACGTTATGATTTTCTTTTCTTTAGACATTTTTTTAGTTTTTTTTTTCTTTATAAAATCAAGGTACTGATTAAGCTCTTTTGGTCAATTCATTAAAGATAATTTGAATGTTTAACTTCAAAATGATATTTAAATCTATTTGTTTCTTCACTATTTACTGACACCTTTCTGGTAATTAGCAGGTAAATGGGTTATTATTTAATAGGCTTCATAACTTTTGACTAATTAGCCCTGGAAAGAAAGTTTAATGGAAACAAATTTTTTAAAAGAGCTGAAAAATACTGCTTGAAACTTAATCATTTCCTGCTAGTATTAATTTATACTACAAAGGAAGAAAATTTCTAAATTCCCAAGGATTTTGTTTTTTTACATAGAATATGTTAGGAAAAGTTGAATCATGCTTTTTATTATTAGGGCCGGATATGTCTGTTTTGGAGCACATAGATATAGTAAAGATCCCTAGAAAATACTTTTCTTTTTGAATGTTACCCCATAACAGAGATCAGCTAAGAATTGGAGTATATAAGACTGCCTGAATCCTTTACTATAGATTTTTTGTTTTGAAAGTATGTTTGTACAGCTTATATTTTAACTATAAGATTCATTTGAATTCATATAACAGAGTATAGATAATGTATTCTGTTAATCAAAGCTTCGTGTTTCATTATTTGTGACTAAGAGTTGTGTCCAACTCTTTCTTTGTGAGTGATTTAATTTGCATGACAGAGATCTGAAGTTCTTTAGGAAAAAATTTAGTCAAGGACATTAAGCAGCCCTGGGTTGGCTACCTGGGATACAGAAAAAGCAAACTGATCTTTGTGGGAACCACTGAATTTTCTTTTGTCTCCATACATTTTCCCCCTGCTGCTACTACTCAGTCTGAAGAGTTTGGTATATACTCAGTAGATCATAAATGACTAAATAAACTTACTTTTTGATAGATTACATTCTTCAGAATGACTTACTTGAGTCCCAGGTCAGATATATGATCTCTCCCAAAAGAAAGTATACATCACACCTATTATTTGTCTCTATACATTTGTTGGGCATAAACTCAATGAAGTCAGAAAGTGTCGTAGTCATCATGAATTTGCTCATTTTTGTTTTACTCATTCATCAGTAAATATGTATAGTGTATCTGCTCTGTGTTAGGTATTACAAAGAGCTGTGGTAGGATGGAAAAGGAGAGAAGGAGAGATGGGACAGATATCAATGTAAGATGTTATGGGGGGTGTTGTGATTTATTAGATGAGGATAACCTAGAGAGTAGAGAAATCTAATGTAATTCTTACTTGTACAGTTTGTTGGCCTATATAGATTGTCAAATTAGTAACTAAGTAGAAAATAGAAGAAATCTAAACATGATAGAGTAAGGAAAATAAGATACTTGGGTCCGTCTGAGCTATCTGTGAACCTTCAGGTAAAGAGGACTTGTGAACAGTTGAAGCGAAGGGTCTGAATAGCAGGAACATGTTCAAGGCCCTTGTACAGAGAAGTCATCACATCTGCAAAGAGTTGCTGAAAGCTAAATAGCCAAGCAAGCAGAAAGAGAAAGGTCACTCAAAGAGAATGAAAGGAGGAGAACAAGAGAACAAGAGAGAACAAGATACCATATAGATCTAGTAAGTAACATGTAATATTGAATACTCCCTTGGGGCAAAAGAGTGTGAACTACATGCATTAATGTATAATTGTTATCACTTTTATAGGATGCTGTTTTTGAATGGCAGAACTTAGTGTTTCACAGAACCCAGTTTAGGTGCAAGTATTTTTTAACAGTGTGTTTTCAAATAAGTGATGTGTCTCTTTGCCATTTTTTTTTTAATTTAAAATTTAGAAATTCAATAAAATATTCCTTCTGACACTACTATTTTAAAAGCAGGGCTATGCTTTTAGTGAGCAGTAATTTCCTGAGAAATAATAGTACACACATCTAGCAATCATATTTTACATTCATATTATATATCTGAAAATCAGCCATGCAAGAAAATGTTAAAACTGTAAGTACAGGGAAGTTGGAGAGAAACTATTGGTGTTTTTGTGCACCAATTATTTGGAGGAATTATTTTGATTATATAATAACTAGAAAACTAAATGACTATAATAAGGATTTTGGTTATATTTTCTTTAATTAGCTTACTCCAGATGACATATAATTGCCACACTTTGATCTCAAGTAATAAATGTTAAATCTGAATGAATCAGGATGGGCAAATGTCAATGAATCCTGTAATTATTAATAGTAAGTATTAATACATAATTCTGTGGAAGAAAACAGAAAGGTCTGTTTATTGGGTTATATATACAATTAACTGAAAAATATCTACCCCAATCTCAAGTTTTCATAATCAAAATAAATTTCAGTGACTTTTAAGGTGTTATCAGTAAAATGAAAACATAAATATATATTATAACATAGTAATACCAGGGTCAAAATAATCAAGAGAGAGAGAGAGAAGAGTAATCGTTAACATCCAAAGGCATTTGTACATGATGATAATTATCCCCAGGTGCTCAGGTTAATATGCTTTCAGCAGAAACATGTGGAATAAACAGCTGTCATGGATATGTGCCACCAAACTGAAAGCTTTGCTCAATCAGGGAAACAATTGGGAAGTCAGTGAAGCAGTACATGCTCATACCTTAGAAAGCAAATGCTTTTCACTAAGCCCATAAACATAATTAAAAACATGAAGGATTTATTTGGAAAAGACTAGAAATCTCAAAAATATTCTCCATGTTCACTGAGTGGCCTATAAATATTTGCTCAAGAATTAAAATATAGTATCTTTTAATTCATTGTTCATTGTTACTATCAAATATTGAATTATGAAAATAAACTCTGCCTTACATATGAAAATAAAAATAAAAGCAGTTATTCTGGTAAAATCAAATCTTGCAACTCTAATGCAGCCAATAAAGAAGCCAATGGATAGTGTGTTCAAATTGCTTCCATCAGTGCTCACACACAGAGTGCTTTGATCAAAAATGCCCTTGTGTGTTGCCTTGAGTACTCAACTGATATATTTTGAAAAAAATCTTCCAATTAGAAACCTTAGATAACCTACATTGTTTTTTGGACTTGATATAGGATTTGTGTGTATGTGTATGTTTGTGTGCACGTACGCGCTTGCACAATGTACATGTACTAGAGAGAGAAAGTGAAGGTAACCCATCACTTGTAACAAAATAAAAAATGTAGAAGAAATCCACCCCCCTCTATATTTCCTAAAATGCAAAGCCACACTAACTTAACACAGTTTAACCCAGAAAGTTAGAGTTAAGCAGTAGGTCTAAGAGAGTATGGATTAGTTATTCCAACTATCTGCCATTCATTCATTGAATAGCTATATAGTACAGACCAGTCATCTAGGATATTGTATTAATTTACACACACACACACACACATATATAAATGAATATATATTATGACATATGTCTACCAATCTTAGTTTTATGTTGAATAATATGAAGTTGCCAACTCTAATTATTTTTACTTTAAAAAGGACTAAATCATATTTTTAAATAACAAAGAATAGCTTTAAATGTATTTAAGAAAAAAGTCACATTTGTATGAATCAAAGTAATGACACACAAATTTAAGCTGTGATTCTGCAATATGAATTAATAAAATTATATTAATCAAAAAGAATACTTTTTAAACCTGAGTCAAGCAAGGACCTGCTCCTCTTGATGTTTTATCAACTGCCAAGAAGATAACTGCAAGATCATATATCTTGTTAGAAAGTTATAGGCAACAAAACTTTTTGGATTAGACATTTGTTTCAATAACTTTTATCTGAAGTATTAAAAGAGTTAATCTCTTTGTAGCAACATTGAATCCTTCTAAGTTAATGTTTTTAGATGAAAGCATTGATCCTCCTATGC
This sequence comes from Condylura cristata, assembly GCF_000260355.1. Lineage (NCBI taxonomy): Eukaryota > Metazoa > Chordata > Mammalia > Eulipotyphla > Talpidae > Condylura > Condylura cristata. Next base: position 44,694,103 of record NW_004567104.1, on the reverse strand, counting down.
TTCATAAAATAGCATCCTGCTGGGCAGTGTCATTATACCGATAGTCCTACTGGGAGAGACACAAGTTTAGTTTATTGAATGAAGATCTTAATATTGTGATAGATACTTCTAAAGCTCAGCTTGAGTTTCTAAAGAGCTTTCATGCATAGTGGGTACTTACTATACTCAGCTATATATTATAGCACTTACTATTTTCACATAAATTATTATTCTCTGAATAAGATATTATGATAGCCTGATATGTTTTTCTATTTCTTTTTTTTTTTAACCAAAATGACCATTCAACAAACTTCCGTGTGTCTTTGCATTGCATTTAACTGCTACTCAATAATTCATCTTTAAGGAATATAGAAGGATATCAAATTTTGTGGCCAACTCCATCTGAGAGGATGGTAAATGAACATTTGTTTTTAATAAGGAGAGACTGTTCTACATCATTTTGAGTTCTCATTTTATGTATGTTAGCTAGACAGCATCTATTATGATTTCATTGTTTTTTTACTATGTAATTCATGACAAAACACTAGGAATATATATAGTTAAATGAATTTACTAGATATGGGGCATTTAGGAAAGTCAGCTTCTGACAGTTAGCCAACCCAAAGGCATTCTTAAAGATGTAGATGAAAAACTTACTTCAGGAAATAACTTCCATTTATTTTTCAACATTAATTTTCAAATTGGTGAACATAAGGTCTACCTTTAAAATGGATTAACTATATTTTGAAAATAAACATTTGCATTAAACATTAGATTATCTTTAACAGTGAATTATTCTTGTGCTATCTTTCTGAGCAGAGCACAAGACATTTATTATTTATATAGTTAGTTAGTTGCTGTGCTAGGCTAAGATTTAAAATAGGTTACCAGTGAAGGAAGAGAATTTTTGCTTAGTTTTGCAAGAGTTTTATCTATAAACCCTATTAAAAGAAAACTTCCATTTGGCAAAACCAGCTAAGTTGCAAAAGTCATAAATTTTGTCAGTGTAATAATTATTTTGAAAAAATTCTAACCATGTGAAATTCTCTGGCACTCATTCACATTTTCAGTCAATAAACACTACCCATTCTATTTTTCTTGTTCTAAATTGTCATTGGCACTTGCCTCCTAGGTCCTTATAGAGTTATACCTAATGTTGAGTCCAGGTAAATTAATGTTGTTACTACTTAAGAGTTAACCTTAATCCCTTTTAATTTCTGCCACTAGCTAGCTGAGCCAGACTTATGTCTCATGAAATATATGTTTAACATATGATCTAAACTAAAATCTAATTTGGGTCATCGCTTGTAACCTTTTTCCTGGATTATGTCATAAACTGTGAGGAAGGATTAAAGTGTTCCCATCCTATTTTCTCTTACTAACTACTGAGTAGGAAAAAGGGGGGGAAACAACAATAACAATGTAAGAAGTAATCCAAGAGCTACAGTAAATCCCAAGACCTGGGGACTGGATACAGAATAGTTTTGTTTTGTTTTGTTTTTCAGCAAAATTTATAATATCCTACAATCAAGACATTGTCACAACTAATATTAGTACTTAGTCTTAACAGATAAGTATGAGTTTAGAGAGGGAGGTGGAGTTTTTAATCTTACCCATACAGATGAGACTATAAAAATTTATAAGTAGAAAGCAATACCAGCACAGGGAGTTTATGATGGGTATACACAGTGGAATATTACTGTTTGTGCCAGCATGGATTGAACTAGAAGGGATTATGCCAAGAGAAAAGAAGAGAGACATACCGGATTGTGTATTCTGTATGTAGAATATGTAAAGAAGCCAAACAAAGAGCTAGATTAAACTCAAACTAAAATACTAATCCTTGAAACAAGCAATAGAATGGAGACAACCAGAGGGAGTGGGGGTGAGAGATTATGTGGAGATATTGTCAAAATTTTGATTTGGTAAGTGATTGGGTTGAGGGTGGGAGTGGTGCTGAGCTTCTTGTTTATAGCAAACTCTGAAGTGATGTCAATAAGTGTACTTTGTTCACAGATCCAAATGCATATTACATCTGGTCAGCTTAAGGTAAAAGAAAACCAGGTACATGTGTATAGTAAGTTACACATATATCAAAGGGAAATCCATGCATACTATGTTTTATGCACTGTATTGTGTTTACCATATTTATAGATCAGGTTATTGGCAGTTTTGACAGTGGTGATCATCTAGAAATAGCTCTGTATCTATCCTCAGGCAAAGAGGAGTGGAAAAATATTGGTGCCTACTGACAGAGGTTCTTAGGTGAGAAAATAAGACTGATGGGTTTAAATTTCAGTTGTTTGATTTTCTCTTATGATTTAATTATTTTTAGTGGACAATTGTTTATAAGTATCAAGAAGATGGGGCAATCATTAAACCATATACACTGACTTGTTGGCAGTGATGTAAGAGGTTGAAAATCTAGAAAAACATAGTCATCTAGAAGGTATTGAGTGGATGGTTCAGCATACTCAAACAGGGTACCTTTCAGGGATTTTGTTCACTTAAATACAGAGACAATAGTTATGAACCTCATATCATCAAAAATAGGCTAGATTATGATCACTATATTATCAAATTGATAGGCAAATCAGCCATTCAATATATTTTATAAAAACTGCCCCACAACTGTTGAACAAAGTATTATTAATATTATTAATGGGTATATGTCAGTTTTCTTGAAAATTTTCTAGTTCAAACATTTCATTCCCAAGGCAAAAATATTTTAAAAGAGGTATCAGTGCAATTATATACATTTATTCTGTTTAGGCATAATTCTATCTATTGTACTGACTATAAGCTACATTCTCTGAAAGCTCATTGACATAGAGAAAAGACTTACTACTGTAAAAAAAAAAAAGAGTTACTGCTCCCTTCCCCCGCCATAAATGACTTGAATTCAGTCATCTGGGTCAGCACAATTATTTTCACATGTATTATTTTTTACATCATAGTCATTGTGCCCATAACACTTTCAAAATAGAACAACTGCTTCTGCTATCTAGTCTTACCATTCAGATCTTATTCCGATGTACATTTTAAGGTGTTCTGGTTTCCTAGCAAACTAACCAGTTTGGAAAAGTGAGGCTTAAAAATGCATTATTTCTTAGGCTGCAAACGGCCTCTCTCCTAAATATTTTTTTATTAAGAGTTTTTAGTTTGCAAGTATTTTAGGTATTGTAGTCAAGTTTTTGTTATCTCACATTTTCTGAATACCAAGTGTTTGAGTCCCTCCTACCCTTGGTCTTTCACAAACATTCAGCTGATGTTTTAGTACTGGAAGAGTAAGGTCAAGTGCCATACTGGATAAAGTTGTTTTAACAACAAAGAAAAGAAATCTGGCAAATAAAAACACCTTTCAGGTTCACTCTGTGATTTTGGTTCCTCTTACTATGTAGTACCTTTGAAAACAGGAGTAAATGTATTGTTCTTTCTTAAGTACATATATGTCTCCTGTGATCATTTCTTGAATTTCCTGTTTTAAGATGGAATTTTATTTCTCTTTGTGCATGTGTGCACGTGTATTGCTTAGGAGGAAAGGTTGAGAAGAAAGCAGAGTATATTTTAGGATTTAGGATTGTGGTTTCTGAATGTTCTCACCATGTACAATTAAATTTAAAATAATACTTATATTGAATTCTTTCCTTCATAGTTAATTGATCTGTATTCAATTGACCTTGGATTTTTTTGGCACCACCTCTTCTAAATAGCCATTATCTTTGACCCTAGATGGATTCCCATAAATGAAAAATGACTTTCCAATATCTGTAGTTGCTATCTAATAAAAAGGTGTAATTTAAACAGAAATTATTAGGGAAGAAATCACAAAAGAAAAATCATCTGGTAATACATGCTTTGAACATCATCTATCTTTGTGTTTATGCTCAAGACATTTGTGTGTTTGTGTATACAATATTGCGATGAGAAGATATAATGAATGGGGCATGATTTTTTGTACATATTGATGTAATCTATCAGTGTTTCTCATTATTCAAATAAGTTTAATACTGTTTATGAATCACATGTATAGAAATTTGAAAATTTTACCTGGAAGGGGCAACTGAAAAGTGGAATTGTTCATAACTTTACTGGCAGAATAAATGCTGATAGTTCTCAAATGTCTTCTCATAATTTGATTTAAATATATTATAAAATAGTAACATAATTTTACACAGATTGTTCTAAGATTGTTTATCTTACTGAAATAGGACTGTTGGTTTATGTTAGATTTGTAAGATAACATTAGCGGCTCTTATTTCTCTCTAGTACGGTCGATGGTAGATATTTTAAAATTGCATCCCAGCATATTTCAAACAGTTTTGATGGATAGCCTATTTGAATAAACCTGGAAACCTTTAAAAGGGAAATGGAATATAGGTTTATGATATAATGGTATCAAAAATTAGAAATGAAATAGGTAGCTTTCTTCTTAAGGTATTTAACCTTTTCTACTTGAACAAGCATATTTATTATATGTGAAAAAATTGGGGTTTAGAGTAGTGTAAGTAACTTCTCAAGCTCACATTTTATAAATGAAGCCAACATTTGATCCCATGCTGTTTTTTTTTAATGTTTCATTTCTTAATATATATTTTATACCAGATGTAGTGCCATAGAATTTCCATCACCAAATCACCCGTGGACCATCCCCTTAGTCTTGTGTCATCCCATGACTGTTTTAATTAACTAAACACAATGTGTTTAAAATCCCCACATATATCAAAACCATTTAAGAGTTTCCTCTGTGTAATGAAAGTAATTTTCCTTACCAACTAATTACATACTGGAAAGAAGGGCTAATGATGATCACTCTGTGAGGATCTGGAACACTTTAAGAAAAAAAAAGTTGTACGCTTTTTACAAATTTAGTTTTATATTGTTTTTAAAGTCATCAACTTACTCTTGTAATCAGAATTATTTGCTAGTATTTTATAAGGGATGTGTAAAGCAAGGCATCACTAGTATAATAGAGAGAAGTAAGGGATCCTTTATTTTTATCTTTCTATAATAAAAGAAGTAAGGGATTTTTTTATTTGATGATAGAGTTTCCTTCCTTTCATTCTTTTTGTTTGTTGTTTACCTTTTTTTTGGGGGGAAGGGGGCCTGAGCAGTAACTCCTTTGCCCAAATAGAAGGAAAAAAAGGTTTGGTTTTTCTTAAATTAAGGCAAATTAGCCAAATAACAGTGTTTCCTCTCTAACCTTATGGTATTACCATCTATTAATATTAATCTTCTTATTTCTTAGTGCTTCCCATCTCCCAGATGCCAGTCTTTCTCCTAGTATTAATGCTTCTTTACTCTTTCTTTTGAAAGCTTTCCTAAATTGGTCCCCACACCCCTTCTCAAACCTTTTTAATTCATTCAAATTGAAAAGAGATTATCAGCCTGGTAATGTAGACCATTTTAAAACCACTTCACAACATCACACCACTTTTTTCATGAATGAATAACATCTGATGTGATATGTGAGAGTTGTATGGTTGCTCTGGCACTGTACCTGATACCAAATTCCACATCAGGAAGCTGGAGAGCCCAGAAAGTAACCTAGCTCTTTGGTTTCTTCCTCTTTGGTGCTGTAAGCTCTTCAGACCACTTAGTGGGGTGGTGGTATCTTGGAATCTTGGTGAGCAAGGTCCTTTTTGATGCAAACTATAGTACAGGCAGAATATTTTGGTGTGAAGAAGGGGAAGATGACTATTGTGTGAAATTTTTTTCATTCTTTGAAGGAGAAAAATAAAAGCAAGAATATGCATATACAGAAAGAGAATCTGAGAGTCCTACTTCCAAAAATTTACAGACTCAAACTTAGCCAATGAAAGTGTGAGCCATCAAATTCTTTAAAAAGATAAAGCAAAATGAATCAAAATTTATTTTTGTATGAAGAACACAAAGTTGTACTCAAAGTATGTAAGCAGAAAGGAATATGGTTTATACCTCAAGCATTCAGAATTAGTTTATGTCTCAAGTTAGCAAACAAGATCAAAATATTACTTATTATCTGACTGAAAATAAATGATTAACTGAGAATGGGTTGATGGTTTTACCTAAGGTAATGGAAAAGTTGAGGGATTTGAAATCCATGGAGTTACAAAATTGTTTAAGTTAAACAATGCATACCATTGCAAATAAGAACTGAATTTCTTTTCCTTAACATTCAACCCTAGCTGTTCTCAAAGCCTAAAAGCCATTCATAATAAGCTTCACTTTAACTCTCTTTTCAAATATGTGGATTGTGAAAGTACCCAAATTTATTTTCTATGAAAAAACTTAAGAGAACTATGAAAAAGCTAAATATGATCAGAAAAGATTCTTTACATGTGAAAAATTACTCAATAAAACAATGTAACGAAGCATTGAAGTTTCTTAAACATTAATTACTGTTTGTCAAATAGAGAAATATATCTAGTTTTGCAAACCAGGTGAATGATTTATAGCCAGTGGTTTTAGTTTATGAGTGTACCACTGCTAGCATATCTTCATTAAATAACATTTATTATTATTGTTATTATTATTATTTTAAAGGTTTCTGTTTTTTAAGATTTATTTATTTATGCACACAGAACTGGAGTACAGACCAGAAGTGTGGGGGTGAGAGGATTCACCAGAAAGAGAGTGGAGAGCAGAACAGGCAGATGTGCTGAAATACACTGCTGAGGGGAGCAGCCAGCAGGTCAGGAGAGGCCTGCCATGCCATGTGGGTCAGCTCTGTGGCCGGGAATCAAACTCATGCTGCAGTGGCGGTAGCTTCATAGTGCTGTGCTTTAATCCGAGGGTACCATATTTTTTATTATTTTCTTACCGTCTTTGAAATAGATTGATATTCTTCCCCCACAAATTCACTTCTGTTCTGTTTTGTTCTAAGAATTTACAAAAAAAGCTTTGCCTTTTATTTTGTGTGGGCAAAGAAAGAGGGAAAGATAGAATCAGGTGGAGTGGAAAGGAGAAGGAAAGTTTATTATTTTAAACACTATCATGTAAACAGGTGTTTTTAAAAACTTGCTGTCCTCCTGAGTTACTGAAGAAATGTGTATTTTCTGTCACCCTCATTGTCTTCAGTTTTGTTAAACTTGGTGTACCAGACAATGCAGACATGGCTGTGCATGCTCCATCTGGCTCACCACTCTACAGGGGCTTTTGACATTCTTGATGTTAAGTGCATTAACCAAACCCAGTGACTGAGGTAGACAAGACTACCTATAAATACAACTGTAAAGTAATTTATTATTAATAGAAGACATTCCTTCTGAAGTGATTACTTTTTGCTCTCCTTGGTTTCCAATTTTAAAAAGTGACTGTGTGCGTGTGTGTGTGTGTGTTTGCGTGTATCGTATAAGGAAAAGGCAAAAAAACTGTGAAGCATAGTAAAGATTAACCCTCAAATATGAAATAAACAGAGTAGATTTTTATACTTTCTTTCTTATTCTGTTACCTTTCTAACTATTCTTATTAGTTATGAAAAAAGTTCTGTTCTTTAATTGAATGAATGGGAGAAAGTTTTTTGAGGAAAAATACAGCCCCAAAAACTCAAAACTCTGAAAACCATTGTGATTACAAGATGGAAGGAGGGTACTAGGGAAATCAGGTGATGGGCAAAGGCACTGGCACTATGGTGAAAGTCGTATGAATTGTACCTATGTTTGCTATGAAGTTGTAGTTCCTTAGTTATGTGGTTGTGTAAACAAATGGCAAATCAATAAAATTTGATTTTTATAGAGAATAGGTAAAAAGAAAAGTTTTATAGCATTCTTTAAGGATGACAGTTCAAAAAATTTAACCTTCCCAAATAAATCTAGAAAACCATGAGGATGTTTTCTTTTTATTTTCTTTAAATAACAATGAATCTTCTCACTAGGAGAGGAGGACTTTTAAAAGGTCACAGAATATATTGAAGTTAGAAAATAGAAGACTTTTTCAGTAGACGTTAAATGGAAAAGAAGAATTCTTCAGTCGATTCTGGATAGGGAACTTTTAAAAATTGTCTTTATATTTGAGCCTACATACAATGTATCAGAAGTGGCCACCACTGCAACTTAAAAACATTATATTATATGAAATATATAATGCATGTATCTTATTTAGAGAAAATGACTTGTTGCACATGGGTTGTCCTTTAGTTAGTCTCAATTTTCTTTAAGTGAAAATACCAAGAGTAGTTAAATACAATTACTTTTAAAATAAATGTGTTTGGATGCTCTTCTGATGTCTATATTCTCCCTAGCATAAATACCCATCGAGGTTTTGCAGTGACATTTCCAGTTTCAAATATTCTGTCCTCCTGTTACCATAAATGTGTCATACTTGGCAGACTCTGTCCCAATTTTTCATTTGGAAGATAAAGTCAGTGAATGCATATGTTGCCAAATAGAATTGCCTTGGCTCTTTCTGTTTATAAGGGAAGAGTGAACTGTCATTTTTAAACACCTACCGTGTATCAGAGTAATTGGTGTCCTACATTTATTTTCTCTATATTGCTGAAAGATAGATACAGTTATTCCCATTTTACAGTTTGTGAACTGGAAACGTGTAGCAATGTAGAAAATGTATTCAGTTATATGGGAAGAATGTCATGATGCTAGGATTCAAACCAGAATATTTGAATGGCAAACCACTGGATTCTTTCCCCACTCTCTATACATCCTGCCTCACTATTCTGTGCTTTCTGTCAAACTAATCAAAATGTGAAACATCAGCACAACTGAGAAGGTTTTCAGAAATGAAATGCATGTATACTGTGATAACAGATTCATGGCCCAAGTCTTAACTAAATAAAAATGAATCCCAGTGCAATTTGCCTTAAGTTCTATAACCATAACCTGTTATGTGGCTGTTCTTCTCTGTGTGTGTGTGTGTTAATTTGCAAGTAGCCATGTATTTTAATTTATCTGTTTATTAGTATAATATATCTTTATCTGTCTTGCTATCCTCAGTGTCAGATAATAATATACTAGTTTTGTTTCATTAGTGAAAATTAAAGTAATGTTCCATTTTTTATGCCTAGAACTCTGCTCTCTGCCAAAGAGGCAACTAACTTTTAAGGAATCTTAAAAAACTATAGACAACTAAAAAAATCCTTTGGAGACAGCAGTGAAACAACAGGTCAAATTAAAACTTTTGGTTTGCAATTTAAATAACCTCTCACTAAATTCCTATTGTATTATTCTAGTAGACAGGAATGCAATATGGAATATTTTACCATGCTTTTAGAATTTTCCCATAGATTTTGTTCCATCACAAACTGCTCTAAAGTGAGTAAAACAACCTAGTATGTTGTATAAATATATATCTTTCAGAGTTGTGTTACTGTATTGACATATCTTCAAAATGGCATATATGTTCAACAATAGGAAGGATGCAACTCATCTCACCTTTTTTAGATAAATAAATGGAAATAAATAAGAATAGAACAATACTGTGAAAATAACTCTGAATTCATAAAAGTGGTTAAACTATACCAGCTGAATAGAAATGAAGCTTAAATCACTGTAAAAACCTAAGCAAAGTAGAAGTTCTAAAGTCATGTTAAGTGGAGACCCTGTAGTCTCAATATCTAAGAGCTAGGAAATATTTTAAATATAAAAATATTTTAAATTTTTTTTTTATAGAATTTAAGAACAAATGACTTTAGATAAAATGAGACCATAAATTTATGTAATTACCCAGTAAAGACTGAACAGAAGACACAGATGGTAAATTACAATAGAAAATATGTGGGCTTTTCTCATCTATAATGTTGTCAGTTTAGTAAATTGACAAAGTGATAAGGTATGTTTAGTCTTTCCAAATTCACAACCAAAAATTTTATATAATTTAACATGACTTTGATACCCACCCTATAGGCGTAGGGAAGTCCTTTAATACTGTTTTGCTAAGAACATATTTTTGGCTTTGAAGCTATGTTCCCTGAAACAGTTCACCCCATCCCTCTGGATATCACTTAATTCTGTTTGTTGATTAAAATCTGCTGGGGGTAGAGAGGTGATTGATGCATTTGTTTAAACACAAATGATTAAGTGGGGTAAACATTAGCAATATGGCAAGCAGAACCAAATATATTTCCTTGTGATCCTGTGATTTTTAGAGAGACCAGCTTTTCCAAAATGATCTAAATTCTAACTTTCTTCTACAGTCTTCCTTACACCATCTCCACTTAAATTCTGGAATCGTAGAGGGAACTATTGTTTGAAATTAGATTTTAAAACTGCTGTACTAGTACTGGTCCTTTAAATTAATAGAATAGGTGCTGTGTTTTTTATTATTCTTTTTATATATCTATTTACATTATTGTTCATTTTACAACAATGTTTACTTTCTTCCTCACCCACCTGTCATTTTCATCACCATAGTCCCCACATCCCTCCCTCCAATGTGGTGATTTGACTGTACTGAATATTGTAACAGGCAACCATTTTTCTATTCTCAACACCTCAGAATTAAATATCAAGGCAAAGCTGTCTTACATTTGATACCAAAATAATTTATATTAGTTGTGTTGGTAATTTGAAAGCGCTATATTTAGGGGAACAATAATGTCTGTCATCACACTATCACTTAAAACAGAAGTGACCCATTTAGCCACCCTTGCTCTGTCTGCTGTCAAAAAGCAACAGTTGAAGTATCTATGTTGACTTACCCACAAACTAATTTTAGTTTTTAAAATGGGAGGTAACTATTGAAATACAAAAATTGCCCTGCCTACTTAATACTAATAACATTATAATGATTAACATTTTTCCTAGTCTATGTGACCCACCTCCTTCTTTGTTCTATCCTTTCCCTCTTCTCCCTTCCTTCCACCCTTCCCCTCACTCACTCTCTTTTCTGTCTTTCCTGTTATTTTAGGATTCTGTGTTCAAAAGACACAAGTTTTTTTTTTGTGTGTAGTAGATAGTCAGATGACTCTTGACAAAATTTCTCTTTCAAAATGTTTCTCAGATGGGTGGCCGATAGGAAAAAAAAAAGATGTTAGAAAATATGAAGAAATTTGCTGATCCCATGATTTACAAGTTAGTAATGGGGAATAGGACAAAGGAACCATTCCATATATCAGTGTATGTACCAACACATACACTTGAAAATAACATGGCCATCATACTGTCATTTTTGTCAAACTCCCAAAGATTCAGTGTCTTAAAAATACCAAGGCAATTTAGAACAAAGTCATAGTTAATAAAAAGAATATAGGAACTGAAGGTAAAAAGGGATGTTTCCTTATGTCAGTTCTGATTTTAATATTAAATTCTTTTATCCACCACCTCCTTTGTTAAATGGAATGATCTGCATTAAATAATATCTAAGATAATTTCTCATTCTAATACTCAGTGTCTCTAAGTCACTAGACATATTATTATAAAAGCCCAATAACAAATATTTTGTAGAACCAAAGGCTTCTTATCTGCCAACCTCAATCATTCTGAGCCCCAGCCAAGAACCCATGAAACCATGGGAAATACAGCAGTTCTGAGCAGCCAAAATAAATGCTGATGTCTATGAGATCAATCTTTTCTAAAAATATTTTTATTGAGGTAATGTTGGTTTACATCACTGTTTGAATTTTAGAAGTCGGGGCCCTCCGCTCACTTGTTGCCACAGCACACTCGCCATCCAAGCACCCAAGTCCACCATAATCCTTTCTGTGTGAGCTCAGCTTTTTAAGAAACACCTGGAGGCTCACTCAGAAACTGTTTGCTCTTCAATAGAACCTCTTTCTTAAGTTTTAATATCTTGTTTTCAAAGTGCTGGCACTTTAGTGGGAAATGGGAAAGGGACTACAAAGCAATCACAAAATGGACCAATGTGTGGGAAAGTGTTTGATGGGCTTTGTAGTTTGTGAAAACGTGAGTTGTTAACACTAACACAGGGACAGCTGACAGGGGCACTCAGAGAAAACCTAAATCATTTCAAACAAAACACAATTTAAAAATCCTGTTAGGGTGTGGCTGTTTTGTATGCTGGCAATAGGCTTAATAGCTTTAGTAATCCCCAAGATACACACTGAATTATAGCATAGTATATACTTTAAGATTAAGTGAGTTATCATGGAAAAATTAATTTGCATTCTGAATATTTGGCTTAAAAGATGATGAACTTAGAACATTTTTAAGCACTGTATAAATGTTCACTATCTTAACATTTGATTTGCAGTGAGAAGAGTATGCAATGTAGGGTTAGATTTTAATTACCTAGAAAATGATATCTGAATAATCCTGAATATATAAATATATTGCTCTAATTTTAAATTGCAGTTATTTTTATTATGCATAATGAAATAACTAAGAAAATACTATTCATTTTGTTCCATATTTAAAATGATTCTGTCCTTGACTCAGAATTTTCTACAAAACTGTTTTGAAACTCATGAACTTATTGTCGTAGTATTTATGGAGAGATATGAGATATAAAACATGGTACATGGTCAGATCATACTCAAAATATATCACATGTTGAGAAAATACAGTAAAAATTCTTATTAATACTTAAATGACAAGGATAACTAAAGCAAACTTGTATCTAAAATCATTCATCAATTGATACAGGTTGTTCAATATCAAGTTATTAAAATTTTAGTGGAAGCTCCAGCAAGCAAATTAATTTATAAAATGAAAATAAGAAATCTGGCCTATTTTCTGTTATTAAACTTTGGCCAGTCCTGACACAAAAGTAATATGGCTTCAAATCCCATCTGAAAATTAACTGTATGCTTATCTCATATTGGGGAATGTGAATCCTATAATATGTAAGCCCTATTTTGTACCATATAATACATGAATAAATTGAGACCTAGGAAAACAGCTCACAGTATTTAGAGACAGAAATGAATTAAGAGCTCTGATCTTTGATTTCAGATACCAGTGTTATTTCAACTGAGTTTTAGAACTGTTATTTTATACTGGATTTTTAATGAAAACATCTTAATATCTGCTATATAAAATCAATGGCAAACATTTTAAGACGATGATAAGAGTAGACATCTCTGTCCATGACCCTGGGGACTTGAGGCCATCATTTTGGACATCATTTCCCCAGTCAGGGCATTTAAGGAGAATACACAAAAGCAGCTGAGTGGTGAATAGGAGAAAGGCCATCAGCCAGGCAGGTGTAAGTTAGTGGGATGGATTGACTTCCCGACTGAGAACAGCACAGATTGTTCAATTACTCTTTTGTACAGCAAGGAAAGAACACCAGAGGTGCTAAATCCAGGCTAACAACTTTGGAAAGAGGTATTTAAAAGATGTATAAACCATATTTTCCACCCTCTCCCCAGATAGAGTTGCATTAAGTCAAAACTGAAATTCAGAGTTATCAGATTAATAAGCAAAGTTAGCAGAGACAGTATTTCGTGACCATCTTTGGTTGTAATATCATTTGAATTCGAATATTTAAACAATCAGCACAATGGCTTTGTATTTTATATCATAGCTTGTATGAGGTTCTTCATCTACTCATCAGTGCTTTCAGAAATAATTTTTGGCATCACAAGTGAATTGAAAACCTGCTATAGAAAATAAAAGTTACTGGTTGAAAAGCACAATATTGTAGGTGTTTTTTCTTTTACATTTCATTTGGTGCTTTCATTAGCAAAGTTTTAATTGGTTAGCACAAAACTTAAAAAAAATTTCTTTATGGCTGTTTTATAAGTTTCAGTTTAGGGTTTTTCTCTTTCTGTAGTTTCTAGTGTTTGCTGAAAAGGGCTTGCCTTGTGTTAAAACCAAAATGCATGTTACATTAACAATTTGCATTTAGAAATCCAGGCACCTAACACCACCAGAGTTAATATTTGCTTTGGACTGTTCTGCTTATTTAGTCTCAAGCTTTTCCAAAGAGCTAACACAAAAAGGGCAGCTTTCCTATTTGCCTATAAGTGTGTGATTTCACACATAGTATATGATATGCTTCTGCAGAGACTAAGTCAGTATTAGCTGTTTTTCACTTGAACAGTGTACTTAGCTATATTGGGAAATGTGAACTTTGTGGTTTCATAGTGTGCAAATCAACTGAAGTTCATGTTGACTCCACTTTGGAGACATTTTTTTCCTTATTATGCTTCATCTTCATTCCCCCTCAGTATTTCACTAGTTTCACATGACCTTCTAAACATTTTCACTTTGTACCAAAGATACCTCTAATTGCTTGTTTTTCATTACTATAGACAAATTTCAGTAGCAAAAAAATACTAAGACCATTTCACTGCTCTTCTTAAAATACAACAAAGAACTCAGGATTGCGTTCACATTCCTTACAGGATAAAGTTCAAATTTGTAAAACTATTATTTAAGTATGGCCCAACAACTTCCTGCCAGATGGACTTTTTCCCATCGTCTCTCCCATTTCCTAAACCTCAACCACACTGCTGAACAAGCTCATGGGCTTTCTTCTGCATGGGATTGCCTTCATTCCCCTTTTTATTTGAAGACATTGTCATCTATGATGATCAGTATGACTTTTCCTTTTAGTTTAGTGCCTTTTCCAGTCTATCATCAATCTCTCCTTTGCTCCTACAATAACATTTGCCCTTGAGCTCTACATTGCTGAATTTTATTGATATATTAATGACAAATAAAATGTCTATATATTTAAGTTGTATTTTGTGATGTTTTGATATAGGTATATTGCATACATTGTGAAATAATGACCATAATCAAGCTAATGAAGAGCACCTCAGAAAATTACCCTTTGTGTGATGGTGGTACACTTGAAATCTACTCTCTTATAAATTACACATACATTGTCATTAATTATAGTGACTGAGTCACGGTGAATAAAAATTGAAAATTTTATTTACTTCTCCCACTTCTAGTCTATAGTAACTAGGTAATTCTTCTTTTACTTTGAGTTTAGTTTAGTTAGGTGTTTTTTTGTTTGTTTGTTTGTTTTGCAAAAGAAATCATGCAGTATTTGTCTTCCTCTGTCTGAATTACTCCATTCAGCATTTGTCTAGATTCATCCATGTTGTTTTAAATAGCATGATTTCCTTCTTTTTATTTTTAATTTTTTTAAGATTTATTTATTTATGCGTACCGAACTGGGATATAGGCCAGAGGTGTGGTGGGTAAGAGGATTCACCAGAGACAGAGTGGGGAGCAGAACAGGCAGACGGACAAATACACTGCTGAGAAGAGCAGCAGGTGGCTTAGGAGAGGTCTGTTGCACCTTGTGGGTCAGCTCCCTGGCTGGAGATGGAAATCATGCTGCAGTGGCTTTAGGGAGCTTCATAATGTGGTGCCTTAACCCATTGCACCACCAGGGAGAGCCTGATTTCCTTCTTTTTAAAGACTAAATAATGTTCTGCATACTTATTAAGTACGTGTGTGTGTGTGTAACATTCTCTCTATTCATTCTGTGTGTAATACATGTATATATATACTTTTTCTTTATGCATTAATTTGTTGATCAACTTCTAAATCGTTTGCTTATCTTGGATACTGTAAAAATATGACATTGCAAGTGCAAATATCTCTTTGACAAACTGATTACATTTCCTTTGGGTATATACCTAAAAGTAGAATTTCTCAATTATATTAGTTCTATTTTTGTTTTCCTAGAGCCTCCATATGCCTTTGCATAATACATGAAATAGTTATTCACCAACATTGCACAAGTTTCTCTTTTCACATCCTTACCAAAACACTTATTATCTTCTGACTTTGGTAACAGCCCTCCTAATAGGTGTGAAGTGGTTTTTTGCTACTCTGATATTTTCCTGTTATTATATTTAATATAATATTATATTATTATAACCAATCAATAGCTTTATATCAGATGTACTTGAAGTAATAAGCATTAGAACATTTGGATTAAGGGAAATTGATTTTCAAAAACTATAAAAAATTATTGCTAACGGTATAAAAAATTAGTATTTGGCAAAGCTTAATATTTAAAGGCATTTCATTCTAATGAGATCCACTCTGTAGTTCTAGATGTTTTATATATGTCTTATATATGTTGGGTTTTTTTTTTTTTTTTCATTTTTAGTTGATTACCTGTTTTCCAGATCTGTGTCATCACACAATCTACTAAAGTTACAAAGTTTTGGAATGAATAGCACATTTATATAATGATGTTTTTCTAAACTATGTATGTATGAGTTATCTTCTTTGATCTTATATGTTTACCTTGGGTTACTATTAATTAGGGTATATTGGATATTTTCTTTTTAGAATAACCTTCACTAGGCTTTGTGGAATAGCATCATGCCTTGTGGAATAGCATCATGCCAAATTAGACATGAGAATCAATGAATATAGTAACAAACTCTAGCCAGAAGTTACTCAATACATGTGGACTGATTAATTGTGCCCACAATCATATTTGTATGTTGAAAGTGTCTACAACTCCAAAAGATAAAAAAGAAAATATTTTGAGCTTGATTCCAGAGATATTGTTTACTGTCCATTCCATGTACAAAGAGTATAAATCTATTGAGGAACATGCACTTACACTGTTTGTTTTAGGACTCATAATAGTCGTTAATTTGAAAATTACTATTGGATTTTCAGGCAGTGACACAGGCTGAACACTTCAGTCTTTCTGTTTAGTTTGTTTTCAAATTAATTCCTTGCTGGAGAAAAGTTTTTAGGACTACTTTCACTTATAGAAATCAAATGAGAATCATAAAGAAAAGACTGATAAAATCTGCAGTCTTTCTAAAACTCTTTCAGCTCATCTTTGTAACTTGGTATTCTTTTTATGTGTAGGAAGAATGAACTTTGTTTAACCTTAACATCACTATTGTCTTTAAAAGCTGTTAAAAATAGCAGTGCCAAAGAGGTGATATTAAAGATACAGTTTAGGAAAATTTTGAGTGCCATTATCTCCCTGAGCAGTAACCATGAAATTATCAAAGACTGAAAAGATCAACCAAATGTGTGAGCATCTCAATGGGATTGGGAATATGTGGGAAATACAATTGTAAAACAGCAATTGTTGGCTTGCAGCATGACCACAAGGACACCATCCGGGGAAGTGTTGGTGTTGTCAGCACTGCTGAGATCTCCTGGGGATTCAACAGCCAGGACTGAGATGGTACTTTGACCCATGAATACAGAGCTTTGCTTCGAAGTGTTTATGTCCTTCTCTTCACTATAAGTGAATTAGGATGAGGTGGTCTATGGCATTCCATAGACTGAAAACACTACATGAATAACTTTTTAAAAGCTAATAGAATCTTTAAAAGATCTGTTTTAGATTTACAAGAAACTTGAACAAAAAGTAGAAAGTTCCTATCTACTCCTCCACCACTCCCCAGCACTTAGCTTCCTAATCATTGACATTTCATCATTGTGGTAGACTTATTACAATCGATGAGCCTATATTAATACGTTATTATTAATTAAAGTCCACAACTTATGTTAGATTTTTTCTTTATATTGTGCATTTTGATAAATGGATAATGGCTTATAGTATCAGAATAATTTCAGTGTCCTGAAAGTATCTGTGCTCCTTATAACCATCCCTCCCTCTCTCCTCTTGAGCCCCTGCCATCCATTTATATTTTTACTATCTCCATAGTTTTTCCTTTTCTCTAATATCATATAGTTTGAATCAAACAGCATGTAGTCTTTTCCTGTTGAAATCTTTCATGTACTGTTATGTGTTTAAGATGCCTGTTTGTCCTTTATGGCTCGATGGCTCATTTTGTTTTTTGCTGAATGATATTCTGTTGTATGACTATATTGCAGTCCCTTTATCTATCACCTACTAAAGGGCATCTTAGTTGCTTCTAATATTGGCAATTATGAATAAAACAGCCATACTTTATACACACATACACACACACACACACACACATATATGTCTTTTCATGAACCTAAAGTTTTGATTCACTTAAAAGTTGTAATTTTGAAAGATATTTTGGATGGAGAGGAACAACACAGGTTTTAGACTTTATTTGAATCCCAGCCATTTCATTTTATCTATTCAACAATTTTTTTTGGTAGCCCACTCTACTGCTTTTTCTATGCTAGGTATTTGAAACACATAGAAAAATTACTACTTTGCCTCGCTACCAAGTACCTTTGTCTATATCAAAGAACCTTATGTTTCTCTGGTTCATTTTTGGAAAGAAACTTTACTCCCTCAGTTACATGCATTTTTCTATATGTTACTTTGAATATTAGATCAATTATCACAAAAAGGACTTAGTTTATTTCTTGGTAGCATATATAATATTGCTACCTAACAACCTACGCAAGAGAGGGGATCAAATTAATTTCTTTCTTTCTGTTACCTCCATAAAAAATTTTTAAGTCTATTTATTGAAGCTTTAAGTAAGGATGTGAGCATGTGACACTAAAGTACATAAAATATGTTACAGACTTTAATAGGACTAGAAAACTAACTGAATATAGGTTCCTTCTAAGAAAAGGTATTAATTTGTGGAGTTTAGCAATAGTCTAAGGAAGAACCATATTCCTACTCTAAAAATTTGTTTAATTTATCCAACTTTTTCTGGGAGGAGGGAGATTAAGGCACTTACTTTGTCCATGCTTACTAGTTTTCCACAAACTTTTTCTGTGGGCTATTAGAACATTTCTTAAACAACAACATACATATGGTATGTTTTAAAGTTATGATTAGCCTCTTAGGCTATACACTGAAATGTTCAAAGAATTAAAATCTTTAAGAGTTAGGAAAATTTTTAAAGCTAGAAACAACTTTAGGTTCAGATTTTACAAGTCCTTTAAGGCATTCCTCTGTTCTGACATGCATAAAAATGATAAAACCACTTTTTAATACAGCTTCCTATATTTCTCATCTTTTCTCATTGCTTTCCTAAATTATCTCATTCCCTTTCCCACTTTGCCTCCCACTCAACAATTAAGAACAATGACTGTCAAAGAAAATGGAATATATGAAAAGTTATTGTTAATATTAATAGGTGACAGTATTATCTCTAAGTTCATGCATTCTAAAGTTACTCCAATGGCTGCCACTATGGACACTTCATTTGAGTCTGATTTTTTTGTTTAGGTTAGATTGTTACCTGTCATAGAGCACAGCAATAATTTATCCATATTAGAAAACAAATTTGGAAACCATAAAAAGAGAAGAATATCTAAATAGTAAAATATTTTTCTAAAAAAATCTCTTTCAAAAAATGCTCATGGATAAATTCTCTATTTCTCCTCTTCCTCAAAAGGTAAAAGCTAGATCTTATGGTAAGCTGACTTTTTCTTAGAGAAAAAGAAAAATGCTGTAGAATGCCTTCGCTTCCTTCCTACGACCTTAACATATTACAAATCCTCTAGGGAGTTGTCAATTAAAAGCTTGGAATTTACACAACTCTAAGTCTCAGAAATCAGACAGCAGTCTGCACTGAATATGTGGAAAAACCTATTAAGTTGCTTTTTAACCTTTATTATTTACCATGTTTGATTATATAAATCTATATGCTCAGGAGACATAGGGAATGCTAATTGGGATTCATGCGAATAAGAGAGCAAAAATCTCTTTCAACCTATGTAAACAAGTTTTGGTACCCAGTGAGATATTTAATATGTCGTATATCGGAAGCAACCATCTGGACAAGATCATTCAACCAATCTAGGAGCAAAGTCAGCTGTTTGCTTTTTCCATTGCCCTAACAAGGTATTTGCCATCCCTTGTAATTCACAACATCACTTTTACAATAAGTTTTTTTTTTTTTAAGATTTATTTATTTATTCATACAGAACTGGGATACAAGCCAGAGATGCGGAGGGAGAGAGGATTCACCAGAGACAGAGTGGGGAGCAGAACGGGCAGATAGACGAAGTACACTGCTGAGGGGAGCAGCGGGCAGGTCAGGAGAGGTCTGCCACGCCATGTGGTCACCTCCGGGGCAGGTGAGGATCGAACTCATGGGGAAGTGGCTTTAGCTTTGCAGTGCTGTGCTTTAACCCGCTGCGCCACCAGGGAGGGCCCCAACAATAAGTTTTTTTAATGTTGGTGAATATTACTTTAAATGTTGAAGAAATCCAATTATCCTAAAATGTTATTGACAGAAATTATCTCTGTAAACAATGATCTTCTCAACTAAAAGTATATTTTTTCTAAGACATTTTGGGAAATATTAAAGCTATAGGAATTTGTTGTTTAAAGGTTTGGAAGTGTTATCAATGCCAGCTTTGATTTTTCTCATGAAGAGGTGTTTCTGTCATAACATTAAATTATTTGCAGAGAACAAAATTAATGTCACAATAGCTGTGAATTCTTATTCAATTTTTTTTAAAGATGTATTTATTTGTGCAAGACCTGGGGTACATGCCAAGAGTTGTAGGAAGTGAGAGGATTCACCAGAGACAAAGTGGTGAGAAGAGGCAGATCAACTGAAGTACACAAGGCTGAGGGGAGCAGTGGGAGAGACAGGAGATGTCTGCTGTACTGTGTGGGTCATCACCCTGGCCTGGGATCAAACTTGCACTGCAGTGGCTTCACAGTGCTGTGCTTTAAGCCCCTGCACCACCAGGAAGGCCCAGCTGTGAATTCTTTATGAGGACAGACACTAGCATAAATTCCAAGAGTGTCCAGTGCTTCATATGATGCATTTAAGGACTTTTGTGAAGTGTTGTGCCTATTGATAATGTTTTCATGAATATGTACAGTTATTCTTCTTGTTCAAATAATTTCATTTGCACAGAAAAATGTAATTTTCTCTATATAAACTTGATACATTTAAGTAGTTAAAATGGACTTTATTGATGAGAAAATGATCAGAGCCATAAAATATAAATCTATTTATTTTCTTTTGCATTATTTTAACCTGAGAGAGTTTTCAAATTTCACTTTCTTCTACCTACCTCTTTAGTTAAGCTACTTTCCAAGTGAATTCCTCAGAATTTAATACAGTAATTGTAAGACTTAGTGCAAGAAACTAAATTGGGGTAGGACAGCAAAAGAAAAATAATATTTTATCGATTATTTTCACTGTATCGACCAATTGTCTGCATAGAGGATTCTCTTTATATGATTATACTAAAGTCACAGCATCAAGTTCTAGATAATTAGAAGAGGTGTGTTTGTAGAAAATAGCCAGCTTACCTACTTCAGCTGATATAAATCAATTACATGTTTTTAATTTTTATAATGAGCAAACTTTATAGTATAAAGACAATAAGCTTGCTCATTCATTTCACTATCGTAGGCTACTTTAAAGCAGAAATGTAGAATACTTTTCTTACCATATACATTTTAAAATTTTGTTTCAGTGTATTCTGCCTCCATTCCCAAACATGTGTATACACATGCAGAACATGAGTGTTTTTAAGTGTCTTTATTTTATTTGTCATTATGGAGGGACCAGTGTCTTGGCATGCTTGGCATAGATGCCAGAGTCTAGTCAAAATCTCATCTCTGAGGAATGATAACTTGGTAACACAGAGGTCCCTTGTGGGACAAATGTGTGGGAATTCCAGTCTCATACTCAGAAAAAGGAATGTGAGATGAGTTGCCAAAGAAACCCTGAAGCCTTGTGCTTTTAGTGACATTACAAATGTGTGGATCTTTGCACTGGTTTGCATCTACTTTAATTCCATTAAAAAGCTTTTAAAGCTTTTTTAAAAAAACCCCTGGTGGCGCAGCGGGTTAAAGCACAGCACTAAGAAGCTAAAACCACTTCAGCAAGAGTTCAATCCCCAGCCCTGGAGGTGACCCACCTGGTGTGGCAGACCTCTCCTGACCCGCCCATTGCTCCTCTCAGTAGTGTACTTCATCAGTCAGGTCAGCCTGTTCTGCTCCCCACTCATGTCTCTGTTAAAGCCTCTCACCACCCCTGCATCTCTGGCCTGCACCCCAGTTTTGTATGCATAAATGAATAAATCTTTAAAAAAAAAAAAGCTTTTAAAGCAATAACAGCTTGGGGCGAGGTAGAGTAGGGGGGAGATTTTATTGTACTGATGTCTAATCACTGTAGCTTCTTCCTATTCACACCTTAGTGCATTCCTTACAATTTCATAGGGTAGTATATGGTCTCTGCAGTATTTGATGCAGTAAAAAGTGTTTGGGCTATAGGAATCTTACAGAGGTCCTTTCAGTGAAGTGTCGTGGAGCTTTATTTTAGCTATTATTTTTGACACCCTGTAAGCTTCATGGAGCTGAAACGTTTCAAAATGAGTAAAATGTTGACCTCTTCTGTTTGTCCTTCCATAAGGTCAGTCCACTTCAGAAAGTATATTACACATTTTTTATTCAAGGTTATCTTTGACAATCTGATAAAAGATATATTTCTCTTTCTAGAAAAACATTACAATATATGGCAGCTGGGAGATTTTAAAAATTGTTTTAGAAGATTCATAGGTTCCTTAATATTCATTTATGGACCTCATTTAAGACATTTTAATAAGCACTACCTAATCTACACTTTTGCCCATTTAAAATTCATGAGACATATATAAAACAAACAAACAAAAAAACTCAGGAGAACTTTACATTGATTCTGTTGCTATTATGTTTTTATAAATGCATTTGCTTTTTGTTTATGATGACCCTAAAAGAATCCAAATGCTGAAGTGATTGATGAAAGTAAAGAGAGAGAAGAGATCAAAGTCTGTTGCATTTCACTAGAGGCATTTTATGCACATGTGTGATTTGGGGGAAAGGGCTAGTATTAGGACATGTTCTGAATTACAAAGATCTACTCTGTAAGACTTACTACACTGAAAAATAGAAGGCTTACAGAATTTCTGTAAGAGAAAATCAAGAGTCACACAGTGCCTTTCCATGGTCCCTGCTTGTGACAAACTGTTGAGGTACTTCTTCCCTTCTCAGCCATAGAAACTTTTATGTGGTGTTCAGTTCAAATGCAATTCCTGCTGCCAAGAAGCCTCTACCAATAGCCTTAACCTCATTTCTGGGATTCCTTTCTCTACTTTCCCACAGCACTTACTTTATCTGTTTAGAAGTTCATATGAATTTCATAATGTTTCTGAGGAATTGTTTTTGATATTTTATTTATATATCTTTCCCCACAAAGAACATCTAGCACTTTGTCAGTATTAGGTGTTCAGTAACTACATGAGGTCTGTCTCAAAAATGAAAATATATATAGGAATTTAGCCAAAGCAAATGGGCTCGAAGAACAATAATTAAAAATGGAAGTGGAGATAGGGCAAAAGCTTGAACTAACTGGAAGGAATTATCATTTATCCAGTCTCATAGTACATCCCCTTATGGTATAATGAGCTATCAAGCAATGTTAAATTGAGAAGATGGTTTTCAGCACAGTATCACAAATAGTGACACTATATTTTTTAAATTATTCTGATTTTACAGATTCATTTTTTTGTGACATAATATAGAGTACTACATGAATCTTTTTATTTAAAAAGTAAATCTTTTAGCATTAGTATATTAAACTTGTAAGAGCACATATTTAGAACATTTCCTGGGTACATGAAATATTTTATAATTTAGTAAGATGATCTTTTTCTGTAAATATTATTCTACCGTGGTCTAACCACTGATACAAAAAATATAGAAAGACATACTTCTAGAATCTTAACTGGTAGAAACAAAGCAAGAAAAAATATTTTTTAATAACATGGTATGTGTAGTATGATATGTGTACATGTGTGTTCACCAAGATTTGTGAAAGGCAATGCAGACAGTTAAATGTTGACATGTTTACATGTGATTCAAGCTTAGCAAAGACCCAGCTTGACTCCAGATACCAAGTTTGTTGAAGAAAATTAAAAAGGGGATAGCAAAACCCTTTATTTCCCAAAATAGAATTTGATTCCTTCATTTATCTTCTCCCATGTGCCACCTGTTTCAAGTTACTTGGGAGATATTGGTCCTTTTATATCACACATACACAGATCTTATAAAGTATTATGTAATGATGATAAAAGTTTTAAACTCTTATGTCATGCAATAAAGTTTGGGAGGAATTGTGAGAAAAAATTGTCATTGAATCAAAAACATAGGTTTGTAAACTTCACCTTTATGAATGGAGCTATGATTTTTTGTCATATTAAATGAATTATGTGATATGTATAGTTCTGGAAACACATATAGTATAACTTGTGCTTGTTTGTCTTAAATGATGTAGAGCTGCTGTTCTGTAGAGATTGAATCTCAATTTCAAAGTCGGGAATCAATTCTACTATATGTAATTCAATATAATATGTTTCTGTATGAAAATAACTTTGTTAGTTAGCAGGCTTTACCATGTACCACTTCTTCCTCCTTCCCTTCAGACTTACCCAGTGATTATTACTAAAAAGCAACAGTTTTATTGAATGAAAGAAAACAACCATTAGTAGATCCGGAATTCAGGGAGGAATATCGCATTTCAAGGGACATTTGTCTGTCTGGAGACTTTCTTTTTATCAAAATTGGGGGTGGTGGGGTTGAGGAACTACAGGTATTTAGTGGAATGAGGCAGGGGGGTGGTACTAAACATGTTAAAGAATTTTTTCAGCCAAAACATCAATAATAGTGAGATTGAGAAACATTACTATAAAGAGATGTTGCAAAATATTTCATTTTCTATTAAAGTTATACATGCCTTAATTCATTATTACAGCATGTAATGATATTTTTGACTAAAATCAAATAAATATAAAAGTGATTTCAAAGAATCACTTTCTCATTTCTATCTGCTTCTTCCCCAGCAATTTGCAGAAATAAATTTCTGAAGTACTAGACTTTAATTGTTATATCATTGTCATTAACCCTCCTCTGGCACATAGCACAACTACAGGACCCAAAAGTATTATTTTAAGGAAGATTATATTATTAGAGTATAGTATAATATAAAATAATTAATCATACTAAGTTAGAACATGTAAAATTAGACTAATTCTCATCCTATTTTCAACATTATTTGCTGTTTTTCTGCTTGGAATGTGATAGCAGATTCTAAATTTTAAGCCACCTCAACTCAAATGTCTATGTCAAAAGCAAAGAGAATGATGACTCTGAAATTAATAGCCTTTAAGACTATTATACTATTATACCATTTTGCGTGGCATCATCACATTATTATTATTTCAATTAGAAACAAAATGTTCAACTAGCTTCAGATTATTACTAGTATCTGTTTTCAGTGACTATTTTCAGTGCAAAATGTATACCTATACCTATGTATTTTATGATCACTTAGTTGAGAGTCTATGTGCTAGAATTACTTAATGAAATTTCGTTCCCATTGTACTTCCACTGAATTATCCTTTTGTAGACTATAACTATAATCTATATATTGTTATGTTACATATATTGAGATTATACATATATAATCTATATATAAATTATGGTATCTATAACTGTGTATTATATGATTACCTAGTTGATTTATATGCTAGAATTAGTTGAAGAAATATCTGTCCCAGTGTACTAACACTGAATTATCCTATTGTAGACTTCCTAATTATATTTAGGACTTCTTTAGCTTTGTCTAATAACTCTTTACCAAAAAAGGGACTAAATAGTTACAGACTTCTTCACAAGTATGACACATTTTTATAGGTGTTTTATCAGCACATTTTGAAAGCAACAATATTAATAACTCGCAATACCTTTTATTTTGGAACACATTTACACAGAATGATTTTGTCATAGTTTATTTTCTTTCTATGAGTATACACATAGATATAGCATGTACTACACTGAAATACACACATATATGCAGAGACACACTCCATCTGTATTTTACATTTAGTATCTTTGTGAAAGATTATCATAGGTATTCTATATTTACAATAGTATCCAATAACCTCTACACTGCAAACCCATGGATAATTGAATCAGCTAATAATATAGGGAGAAACTTACAGAGAAATTTTAGTAAGCTGAATTAAATTCAGTCTTGGCAATTGAAAGGTAAAATATCTTGCTTCTATTAAAAGTATAAACAGAATCATCTGTGTTGACAGGTACTTTGGATCTTGCTGGCACTTCATCTCAAATACTGAGACATGTGTGGAAATCAGGATGCTAATTTGTTACCAAATCACAGTAGTCTTTTTAAGCCACTTTTGGGGGATATGGGGAGATAGATATCAGCTTTTCCACAGGTGAAAAGCCTTCAGTATTTCTATGAGATAAGCTTTAAGTCATTATACTCTTGACAGAAAAAAAAAGTCAATGATTATAGCACACTTAAAAGTTATTTCTAAAATCATTATGATTCTTGTAGCTCCTAATGCCGTCCAACTGGTTATCATTTATTCCACCTCAGTTTTGTGGGCCAATGCTGCCTGTAACTGCCTTTTTCTGAATGCCCTCTTTCTTGATACATGTCTTATTTCCCGTGTTTGAGTTGTGATAAAAAGAGTCCTTTCTGGACTGATTTGGCCCTCCCTGGTGGCGCAGCGGGTTAAAGCACTGCACTAAGAAGCTTAAGCCACTTCCTCAATGCCCCGCCTGCCCGAGGGGAGGAGATCCACTGGCGTGGCAGACCTCTCCTGACCCGCCCGCTGCTCCCCTCAGCAGTGTACTTCGTTGATCTGCCTGTTCTGCTCCCTACTCTGTCCTTGGTGAATCCTCTCACCCTCCGCATCTCTGGCCTGTACCCCAGTTCTGTATGAATAAATAAATCTTAAAAAAAAAAAAAGTCCTTTCTGGACTGATTTTGGGTATTTTACTTTCATTAAAAGACCAAACCCATGAATTTTCAAAATATTTATTTATATTTTTTTATATTTAGTTGTTTTATGGCATTGATGTTACCATTTCAGAATCACAGGACACAAGTAATCTTTAACTTGTCTTGAAAGGAAGAAATTCCTTTTCCTTTAGTTTCATTCATGAGCTCTTAAAAATGTTTGCTTTATATTTCTCATCCAAGCACAAATTCATGTTCTCTACACAAAGACAATCTATAACCTTTTCAGGATGTAGTGGAAATAAGAATTCTCAAGGTTCCATTGCTACCTTCCCTGATTTTAAAAAAAGTAAATCTGACACCACAAAATTCAGATGAGAAATCACCTTATTGCTCATTACATGCCAGGCTTTGCTCCTGAGAATACAAAGAGTAAAAATACATGGTCACTTATCTGTTGCTCTTTCATCACACCTAATATACTATGTACTTGAAATTAAAGCAACCTTAAAATTTATTATAAAATCGGTATACAACACTTTAGCGACATCTTTAAAGACAGAGCACCCAACGCCACAATAGTGAAGGCAAAGATAAATAGATGGGACTATATCAAGTTAAAGA
>NW_004567104.1:44599551-44666165 GCF_000260355.1 Condylura cristata | reverse complement strand
AAGGGAGGGAAATGCACGGGACTATGGTGGTGGCACAGGGGTGATTTGGTGATGGGAAACCCATGGGGATTACAATTGAGATGAAAAAAAAAATGTGAAAAATGATGTAAAAATAAACAGATAAAAAAAAAAGCAAAAAAAAAAATCGGTATACATATGTATCATATTATGGGTCTGTGTGCATATCACATTAAAGTTCTATGAGAAAAACAAAAGAAATATTGTAAGAAAGAAGAAATCATTAAATTTTTGAAAAGGAATTTTTAAATTTTCCTACACCTGAATTGACCACATTGGTAGTCAAGTTTTCAATAAGTTTTTATTCCTTGGTCAACCATGGGAACCATCCAACCATCATTATTTGTTAGAAGGTATGTTTTTTAATTAGAGATCTATGTCCCACCATAAGTTCAAGTGTAGATCCATATCAACTTTCAGTTATTACATATTCAAGTGTCTTGTTATGTATTGATTAAACAAAAATAATAAACCACAAAATGGTTTCCTTGGCTTGAATTACCTACCTATGTGCTGTGTTTGAACAGTTCTTAAAATACATGATTCCACATTTAGCACTAAAGTAGGTGGAAAATACATGTGAATAAAGCAACTCTTAAGTCTTAGTTTGTCTGTCTGCAACTATATCTGTCTGTCTGTCTATCTCTACACACACACACACACATATGTAAACCAATTTACTTCAACAGTTCTGAAAAGGCCAGTTTTTCATTCACTATTGTGTCCTCTTTAATGATTTGAGTTAAAAGGAATTAAGGACACAATATAGGAAACAGTAATTTTAAAATTATTTATTTTTACCATAACACAAAAAATTTAGTAAGTCAGTTGTCTCAAGTAGCACATGTAAAAAATATTTTCATGACTTACATTGCATTCTTTATTTTAACAATGTTAAAAATGTTGGTGACTACTTAGTATGTGGCATATGCACATGAAATTTATGTTGTCTCTAATATTTATGTTTACTGGGGTAAAATTGCTTTAAAGCAAAGCAGTTTTCTGAACGTACAAAATTTTAAAATAGGAATTGTATTACTTTTTTCCTTTAATATGGTTAATAATTTTACCCTATATGAAATGTTATTGTGTTGTGAAAGATGGTCTCTACCCAGTCCTGTTTTTTCAGAAGTCACAAAATGTTCTTATTTATGTGTTGCTGATTGACTTAGCATTGCACTTTAGCACCACCTGGTGGACAAAATATCATTTTCTCTACATTTTAAAATAATCTATTCATGACATAGCCTAATAGATACTTGAATGTAAAGATATCTAGGTGTTCTTGTGTTTTTTTTTTAATTGAGAATTTTATTCATTCACTGGCTTTAAATTGAGTTAATATTGGATTATAACACTGTATAAGATTTACAGGACTATACTTGTAAAGATGTTTGATGCAAAAGTACTTAATCCTAACTTTATAGATAGAATAAAAATAATCAGAACTATTTTTCAGTACCATTGAAAAACTAAATGCCTTGGTTTCTTAGACTTCATGAATATATACGGATTTTAATTGTATATTACATATGTATGTTGCAATTTTTAACAATTTAATTAATTATTCATAATTTTTCTCAATAAAGAATTAAGTAGAGCCAGGAAGTTTTTTGTATTACAGCAGCAAGCTTTCTTTTAGGTAGAATGCCTACAATCACTTTGTAAATGATATTTTAGGAGGAATTTTTTTTAAAGATTTATTTATGCATACAGAACTGAGGTATAAGCCAGAGGCACAGGTGGGCTGAGAGGCTTCACCAGAAACAGTGGGGAGCAGAACAGCAGAACTGACAAAGAACACTGCGCAGCGGGTGGGTCAGGCGAGGTCTGCTGCACCATGTGGGTCACTTCTGGGGCAGGGATTGAACTCATGCTGAAGTGGCTTTAGCTTCTTAGTGCTTTGCTTTAACCTACTGCACCACCAGGGAAGGGCCTTTGGAGGAATTTTTATACTATTAATTCTTACTATGATAATGTTTTATGTGCAGTTAAAATTTAAACTAGTACTTTGACCATTAAAACTGTAAAGTAAGTCAGGCAGTTCTCTTCCTTAAAATTCAGTTATAGCCTTATTTATAGTTGTTCTTAGTTTCTAATATATTCATACATTTTTCCAGAAGATAAATTTGACAGTATTTTCAAATGAAAAACACAAATACATTTAAAGGTAGTTTTGAAGAAAACATGTTAATCCTTGTCTAGTCCCACACATCTATGAAATATAGTGAAAATTTTTCCTATACAATATATTCAAGGAGAAAATACATCCTCAGATTCTAGTATCTTCCTTTGGAATAAATACACTAAATACACTACTAATCTATTCCATAGTAAAATTTGATGTCTAAAAATTTGAATTGGGTGATAGGGATTTAGCAGCTAAATAAGAGAAGTTGATATTTAGGTAAAATTAAATTTTGTGGGTTGTTTGCATATTATTTATGATAGTATTGAAATAGACTACCTTTATTAATTTTATTAAGATATCTTGAACTGAAATCATTTGTTCTGCTACTCTAAATATCTTAAAAATCTCTTTTTTCTGTTTTCTTAAGGTCTTGGATTATATACTGTAAATTCAGCATATGGAGATACCATTATCATGCCTTGCCGACACGATGTACCTCAGAATCTCATGTTTGGCAAATGGAAATATGTAAGTGTGACCTACCTCAGACTTAGATAATTGCTCTAGTTTATGCAAAATGCCTTCTGTGAGTAAATGTAAATATCAAAGTAACATAATGGCAATGTCCAACTGTGGGTACAAAGATAGCATGGTAGAATTAATGTGGTGAATATAGCCAGAGAATATTCCCAAGTCTTACATAACAAATGCCATTTTAAAATAAAGTCAATGAACACTTAACTCTGAGATCATTTAGTCGGATAGAGCCAACTTTAATTATTAGAGGCAGAGTTTCAAAGTAAAATTAGAGGAGTATAGGGCAGAGATTATTGTGAGATGGTGACCTATCTCTCTGAAACTCAGGTTCTGTTTGATGTGGCTGTTGCAAAGGCAATAGAGAATTAGTCATAAATGTTCATTGAGAATTAGTCATCAGTGTTAGAAGCCTGATTTTGGTGTTAGTGTTAGAACTGTGTTGATGTGGTTGATTCTTTTTGCTTTTAACCTTGTTGATTTTATCCATTTCTCACAAATGGCCAAACCATGTATTCTCATGTATAGAAGGACAGATGGGTCTGGAAATGAATGGTAGATATTCTCAATGTATTTGACTACTGAGAAGCTGTCTCAATTTAATTACCAAGCCTATAAGTAGTATCTGTGTGACACAGTTTCCTATTCTGGATCACATGAGACTCACTGCAGTTGACAAGCTTAAAATGGGCATGTGTTTCAGTCTTTTCAGATATGTTCTACCATGTAGAGTCACTGTGGGTTCTAAACAAGTTTATTATCCCCATGTTTTCATCCATAAAATGATGTGAGAAGAATATCCCTTATAGTTGTTATAAGGGTTGCATGAAATAATTAGAATACTTACCTAGTACTTGACACATGTGGTAATTTCATGAAAATGTAGGCTGTTGTGTGATGGGACTGCTGAACCCTCAGCACACCATGTCTGTGCAGGACATGTGAAAGAATGAGAGGCAAGGCAGCACAACACCTCTCTATTCACCTCTTACTATTCAGCTCATCTCAGGTAATTTTAAATTACTTGTAGAGCCCTGTAAAAATGGAGGTATGACATTAATATCTCTATTTGTATCCCTCAAATTCCATGGCTCTGGAAGACTACCACATGATTCACCTGTTTGTCAAACTTACTGCCAAAATAAGTGAAGTGCAGGTGGTGAGACATTTCTGTGAACATAGAAATTTCTGACTATAACCCAGGAATATTTTTCAGCTAAAATGAACTGGCATGATTGCAGCTATGCTGAACAAAACTGGTATTTTTTTAATGTTTAAACAGAATGTTTAAACCATTGGTAAGTTGGTAAGATACATTTGAAAAGTGCCTTGCACTCTAGTGACGTAGTATAGATTCAATGCAATCTGAGAGTGAAAGGTTAAGAATGAGTGAAATGAGCAAACATATAGGGAAGGTGGATTAGTTTCTCCTATAATACCTGGTAGTTTCCCTGAAGATGTAGATTTTGGTTCCTTGCGCACCCCTTCCACCCCATTCCTACTAACTCTTCACCAGCTTTGCCTCAGTATCTGAAAAAATGTAAAGATTTAAGGAAAATATTACGGATGTGTTCTGACAATCAGCCAACTAAAACTTTGGACTTCAAAATTAGCTAAGTAATTGTCTTAGTTAACTTGGTCTGCTTTAATAACCTACCACTCACTGAGCATGTTAAATGACAGAAAACTGTTGTCACATACAGTTGTCTCTCAGAGTCCAAAATCAAGGTTCTGGTAGAATTTGGTCCTTGGTGAGAGCTGCCTTTTTACTATTTGTGTTCGTATGGTGATGGAGAGCCTTCCGATTTCATCATCTCCTAATGAGAGCACAAATATCCATTGGAGGACCTCATCTCTGTGATTCCATGTCAAACTAATCAGATTACACCTCCAGATACCATCACACTGGGGAGTTAAATTTCAACATATGATATGGGAGAACAGTATTAAATATAAAATTTTAAAAAATGTAACTCCCAATTGCATCTTGAAATTTGCCATGTACTAAATGTTTTATTACATACATCATATGGAAGACCTTATGAGATAAAAAGAGGAATAGACCCCTACTTTAGATTAAGTTGCTCGCTAGATAGGACAATTTTTTTGTGAAAACAGGAGGAGAAATGAATTCATATACAGGGTTGTATATGCCTGGCCATATTTTATTTTGATAGTAACTTTTTATATGAAAACCATTTAAGCTAAGTTTTATGACTCAAATAGTAAACTATGGATTTTTGTGATTGATCTGTTTCTATTTCTTAGTAGAAATAGTCATAATTGTTTTAAAAGGGCTAATACTGTTTCTCCATGAGACAATGTTAGGTGTCCTGTTCAGCTATGTCAGCTTTACAGGCAACTGGCAAGTATGGATCCTTAACATGTTAATGTGGTAAAGTAATAGATATACAAAAGATAATTGCCCTGCTCTAAACAAGTATTTGCAGTCCATGTATATGTTTACTTTGATGATTAACTATCACTTTATACATTTGTATGCTTGTTTTCATCTATATTTCTTTTATATTGGTCACTTTCAAAATTCTTGCTCATTCTGTGCCCCAGAGGCAAAATTCATATAACCAAAATCTGTCCTTTCATTTTCATGTATTTAAAAGTATAGTTGTAAAATATCTTACTTTTCCTTTCATGAAGCGTAATTTTCTGTAACTAATACATTTATTCAAGGCCTATAGCCAAAATTATTTTCTTAGGACTATCAATATTGATGCAAGAGTATGATCAAAAAAAAATTTGTAATTCTGGATGTAATCCTGAAACATCTGAATATGCTTGCTTTTTTAATGTATTGTTATTTTAAATTTTAGGAAAAACCCGATGGTTCCCCAGTATTTATTGCCTTCAGGTCCTCTACAAAGAAAAGTGTGCAGTACGACGATGTGCCAGAATACAAAGACAGATTGAACCTTTCAGAAAACTACACTTTGTCCATCAGTAATGCAAGAATCAGTGATGAAAAGAGATTTGTGTGCATGCTAGTAACTGAGGACAACGTGTTTGAGGCACCTGTAGTAATCAAGGTGTTCAGTAAGTATCTGCAGTATAACTGCTAAGTGGGATGGATGACTGTGCTAGAAAATGTTCTTCAGAACGATGACTGCACTCCATGCAGTGTCTCCACAGCAGGCATCTCTATAAAAGGACTTAGTAGAGACCTTCATTCTGTTTATGCATGCTATCAGCTACTCAAATAGGAACCCCGAAATTCAAAAAGGAGTTTTGTTATTTTGTTAGTTAAAATGTCCTCTATATGAAATACTGCTAAAGTAAAAATTGGTACGTGATTGCTCACTTCTACTGACATGTAAAAATAAGTGTTCTGTGATAGATGTGTATACATGATACAAACACATAACCGCACACCTCATGTACAAACACACATATGTACTAGACTGTACCATATAAAACTTTGATTTTGATGTATAAAAACAGTGAAATATAGACATATCCAGGCTATATATTCAAGATACGTAGGCTTTCTCTGTATATGAAAGTACACAAATACACACACAAAACCCTGGCCTTTAGTGCTTGTTGATTTACTTCTTCAAAATATTCAGTTGGCTTAGAAAATTGTCCTGAAATAAATAATGTACCATGCTCTGAATGTTTGTGAAGAGTAAGTTGTAGAAAAAACTTGATGTAACTAGTATTGTCATTCTGCCAAAGTTACTTTACTTAATGATAATATTTAGTTAATATTATTGTGTAAATAGCCATGTAAATGAATGACTTGAGAAGTTTTAATTAGGCATTTTATCTTTTAATACTTCAAATTAAAAGTCCCAGCTCTGTTACATCATAATATTTTAGAAATTGCAGAGAGGAAAATAGGTCTCCAAAGCTTCAGAATGTAAGTCTACTTTAATTAGAGAAGCAGGTTCTCTTTTCAACTTTTCCCCCTCTGCTTTCTGATAATTTGACACCTAGAAATTATTTTTTAAAAAAAATAATATGGAAGAAAGAAAACTATAGGTCCATCCTATTACAGCAAGTAATTATGGATCTTTCTTTCTTTCTTTCTTTTTTTTTTTTTTTGTAAAATAGTCTATATAACTAACGATGTCCCATATGTATATATGTATTTATATGGATTTCAAAGCTCCTCTGGACTCAGGACACAGATTCAAAGAGTGCTTATACTATCAAAGGAAATCTTTGTTCTCCAGAAGAACCTTATAAAAGCATTATTACATGTTTCAGTTGGTTACCTTTCAGCTTAGAAGGCACTTTCCAGAAACCATCCACTCTTCTCAATCATTTTAGGAATCTAACCAAGTAGGAAGTGTTTGCCAGTAATGCCCTGTTCTAGTAAGTGCCCCAGTAATCTGCATTCTATATTTGCCAATGTGCCTGGTAATTTTTTTTCCTTTTATTTACTTTGTTGTTATTAAGATGGATGGTACGCTACTTGGGATACTTTTCCTAAGAGAACAACCAAATGATGTTTTATTATTAGGTCATGAGCCATGATGTCATAAATATAAGAATGTACTGCAAGATACAGAAGTTAAGTCACAGTGCTCAAGAGGTTATGTATACTGTTATGTCATTTTCAGTTTTCTTTTTTTACTGTGTTAAAATTACTGAATATCAAGATAGCCAACAAGGAAGCTTAGAAAATCCAGATTGTGCCACTTAGAAGTACCATTTGTGACAAGTTTTCAGAATATTTTTTAAATGGCATACAGTGTCTGAAAAACAATTCCGTTTGTCTAACTCAATAAAATTTTTAATCTCTTTTGGAATACAGAGGCTTTCTATGATTGTAAAAACAAACTCACACCCTGTCTGCCGCCAGCACCCCTAACCTCCTTCTCTTTTGAATGTTGTTGAAAACAAAGTGATTCTCAGAAACAGAATTTGCATTCCAGGCTCTGGGCCAGGGGGAATTTAAATAGACAAGTAACACACTCTTAAAAATAGTGTTTTATACTTGAAATTGTGGGGCCCTCTAAGCTCAATGAAATGAGCAGCATAGCTCATGATAAAGACAGTGTTTGCAAGTGCATATAGGGGCTTTGCTTTTTTGAAAATGATGAATTTACTTTGGTCACTTTTTGTAGAGCAAACAGCAGCTGTAATAGTGATGCTTTCATTCTATGCATGTATATATTGGCGGTCACTTAAGAGTGTCTACACTCATCAATCAGTCCTCTGTTTCCTTCTGTCAAATCACCTAGCAACATGCACCATGTACCACAGAATTGAGGGTGGTTACACAAGCTAATCCCAGATCAACTTGCTGCAGAGTACCATCCTCATTGGCAAATCAGACTGTTATCACTTAAACTAAAGGCCACGATTAATGATTTTATGACCTCTGATGTAAATATGTTGTTTAGTTTAAGCTGCATCTCACATGCAAGAAATTATGTCCATCAAGCAGCACAAATCCAAAGAAGTCACCTGCTTTGCTTTATCACTATTAATACAGCACTTTGTAGTTAAGTGTCATCAGAATCAACCTGTATACATTTAATACACTTAAAGTAATTAAAATTCTTCAAAAGTTAGAGTATATCTTTAGAAGTTCCCAAAGATTTGTTCCAGTAATTATACAGAAGGTCAGGGGTCAAAGTGGGAGCCCAGATTGCCAGGTGCCTGCCAGTGGGTACAATGGAAAAATCACCAAACTGGCCATCAGGAGACATAGCTTAGTTAGATCTGCTGCCAAATTCTGTCCTTGGGCAAGTCAATTCATCAGTCTGGGCTCCGATTCCTTCCTCACTAGCAAGTGAGTATTTGGGATTAGATAAGTGGCTATTTTCAGGATTCATACAAGAATCCTCTTGAAAAGCTAATGAAAGAAATTACTCAAAATTTTTCTTGATACTTCAGTCAAGTACAAAAAAATAACATTTAGCTATCTGTAAGTCCTCTTGTACTCGGTTATCTGTGCTGATGAAGGATGACGATTCCCATGACACAGGGTCTATAGACATTCATCTGACTAGCTCTTGTCAGGGGTGAGTAGTGCTGGTTATTTCACACATTTATTTATTCTTTTGCTTATTTTTAGTGACAGTAACATTGTATTCTAACATTATACTAAGTTCAGGTGTGAACATTATAAATAAGTGCCTGTATATACTACATCAAATTCACCACGAAAAGTTCACTTATACCCTGCACCGTACAATTGGCCCCATTTATTTGACTTAACCAAGCTTTCCTGTGGATGCTCGCCTCAATGTTTATCAGAATTAACTAGCCTTCCCCATTTAAGTCATTCTATTTACAAGTACTCTTATTGGGTGAGGGGGATACAGGAGGGAATGGAGGAAGCAGAAAATGATCTAACAAATGAGAGCTACACTGTGTATTCAAAGTTGGCACTCTCTGAATATGAAAAATAATTTTTCCCACTTCAAAAAGAAAAGAAACCATGATTCTGGTTTCACTATGATCTACTTAAAGCACCTCAGGATTGATGAAGGGTGGTTGTTGACACAGCACTTAGAGAAGCACCCATAAGCGAGCCTCACCAGTGCTCCTCTTTTTTCTTGCTCTCCTGTCATACCAAATCGAACCAGCCTGTATTAGGCATTTGTTAACAGCTATAGCACCTTGTGGCTGTTATTGAGTAGTTTTGCATTCATCACGCTGCACCTGGCTATATCTTTGACCAAATTATTTTAATAATGCAAATAAATTTGTGTCATATTTTTCCTTTCAATTCTGTACTTGGTTATGAATCTTTGAATCATATGAAGACATAATTCACATAAAGGATTTTTTTTTTTAAACTGCTCAAAATCAATATGCAATTTTGCTAAAATAGTATGTGTCCTCTTTTATGGTCCTCCAACTAATACTCATCGATTGTTACAAGCTAATATAAGAGAGAATTACATACAAAATATGTAGCTTTTATAGAGGATTTGAAA
The DNA here is from genome assembly GCF_000260355.1 of Condylura cristata. NCBI lineage: Eukaryota > Metazoa > Chordata > Mammalia > Eulipotyphla > Talpidae > Condylura > Condylura cristata. The sequence continues at coordinate 44,656,568 of NW_004567104.1, read as the reverse complement.
CAAAAGTTTAAGAATAAAATAAATCAAAGAAATGCAATTAGTATTACCATTACTTCCACAACAGGCTGTGAGTCTTCTAAATTGAAAGAGATTTAACAGCATAAGAGGACTACACTTAAGCATCCTTTCATTAGACTTCCTCAGATTTGCAACTGTTTCAATTTATTGAAATGGGAATAATTTTTTAAAAAATTTATAGGAAACACTAATAGTAACAAAATAGACAAGGCCATGTGTAAATGACCAATAGCTGTATCCCAATAGTACTTATAATTTTATATGCTGTGATGAAACATCACAGGGTTTACAAAGCAAAGCTCAGAAGTATCAGAAGTAATTGTGTTCCTACCTGTTTTGGTATCTGATTTTAGTCAAAAGTAGTGCAACTTAGCAAAATTGCTCCACCACATATTGTATTAAGAACCTAAATTTTTTCAGAGCATTTTTCAAATATAGGGGTATTTTCTGGATATGAATACTGAATACTGAAAAAAGAATTCTAAAAATCTTTTTTTAAACACTTGATGAATCACATAAATTAATATTTAAAAAATACAGTACTCTTTCAATGTATTTTTAATAGAACTTAATGTTTGCTCAGTCATTCAGAATTGTCATAATGAATTAGTGATTAGTGTGTAACTTTAAAACAGTAATACATTAAAACTAATTAATATGTGAAAGGCTTCAGTCCACCATATGTTTCCCAGAAATGGTTGTTTATTTTGAGGTTTGGACAGTTTTTTGGGTTTTTTTTTAAGATTTTTTTTTTATTTATTCATACAGAATTGGGGTGCAGGCCAGAGATGCGGAGGGTGAGAGGATTCACCAGGGACAGAGTGGGGAGCAGAACAGGCAGATCAACAAAATACACTGCTGAGGGGAGCAGCAGGCGGGTCAGGAGAGGTCTGCCGCGCCATGTGGATCTCCTCTGGGGCAGGTGGGGATCGAACTCATGCGGAAGTGGCTTAAGCTACTTAGTGCAATGCTTTAACCCGCTGCGCCACCAGGGAGGGCCAGTTTGGACAGTTTTTATAATTTTTGTCTATATTCTTAGCTACCAAGTAAGTAGTCAGGTGTCACTTCTTGTTTGTGTTAATGTAGTCATATCTGTTATTCCTTTCTATATTTCATTTGTCCATCTTTTGACTTGTTTCTAATCTTTATATTTAGAAAACAATCCCTCTGTGAAAGTTGCATTTAGAATTACATTTATAAAATTAATAGTAAGTAAACCCTTATATAAACATAGGCAGATTTTTGTCATTATTCACTCTAATTTCTAATAAAAACAAAGTTGTAAAAGATAAATTCACTCTAGATATTTACCTGAAGAATTTTGTTACTTTGCATACTCTTTTGATTGTTTCCATTTTGCTGCTCCAAAGACATTTTGTCTCTCTTTGTTTTGGGGGGATGTTCTGGGTACAGGTAACATATATGATACCCAAATGAATTTCAAGTTATACAATAATTATACAAACCCAATTTAGTTTAGCTTGGAATTAAAAATTAAAACATTGGATATGATAAGATTATGAGGGAGAGAATAGCTGGCTGTTTTAGTTCTCTGTTTATATGAAAATAGAATAATTCTGCTCCATGAGGCTCACAATAATCAATGATAATAAGGAAATATTCATTTTCTGTGGACTAATTGTTAGAGCTGATCAAAAAGTAAAAAATTCATCAATAATAGAAAGCTAGCAGCTAAGAATATAACAACTTAAAATAGGTTTAAATAATAATTCATCACTTCAAATTTTAATCAGTTCCTTCTGAAACTTCAGAATTTATGCTTACAGAAATTCCTGTATTAAAAAACTTTCTGCCTATTATCTCAGCTTCCAAATATGGAAGATTTCCCTACATTTATACTTTAATAATTGACTTAAAAGTTAAGATTTGAGATCCATAGGAAATGTGTTTAATTAACTTTGTATTTCTCATAATGTTATAACAGTGACTCCTAAACATTACTGGGCCAAAAAAAAATCTCCTGAAACCTGTGAAAATTATAGACTTACAAGGATTTTCCCTGAGAATCTGAATAGTAGATCAGGGAGAGCTTGTTTAAAATCTGTATTTTAATAAATAGTACCCCTGTAATGCTTATTCATGTAAATTCAGGTCTTCACCTACAGATTGGAAGTTATTGATAAATAGAAAGCAGGAATGATAACCACGTGGAGATATATGCCATTTAGTAAATTAACCTCTTTTTCACCTCAAATATTTATTCACTGTTTATAAAGCATACAGAAAACATTACCAATATTTATTCAAAGAGATGTTCAGTTGGGTGGATTAACCAGATTTCTTAATTACAGGTTATATGTGAAAGTGGTTCATTATTTCATTACTTGTTTTTGTGCTTTGAGTAAATGAATTATTTGCCTATAAACCAAATCAAAATGTCCTTTCCTTCTTCCTTGTGTACTTATAGTCTCTCTCTGTTTAACTTTAGAGCAACCATCCAAACCTGAAATTGTAAGCAAAGCACCATTTTTAGAAACAGAACAGCTAAAAAAGGTAAGAATTTGTTTTTGATTTATTCACTTTTTTTTAAGTCATATGTTAAATGCCTTCTCCTGGCCTTAGATGTCAGGACAAATTAGGTAGGCCCTGGGGTGTGGAGTTGACAGTGCTGCACAGGTAGAGTTGAGGCACATAAAATGATGTGATCACTTCTGAAGGTAGGAGAGGGGTGAGCATAAAAATAATAGTCATGTCTTTTTGGTTTGAATGCACTGAATCTTTAATAGAGTCATAAAAAGAAAGGTAGATTTTTTTCTAGGCCAACAGTAGAGGGCCTTTCAACAACATGAAATAATATGTTGTGAAAGAAAATGACATGTTTGGAAACATCATTTATTTGCATTTCTGGAACTATGTGTACTTAGAAGGTAGGAAAGAGAGTGAGATCTGGAAAGGTAACAAGAGGCTGGGTTGACAAGTATTAAATGTCATGGAGGGACATACAATTTAAACTGTATTCTATTGATAGATTATTGAAAAGTTGAAGTAAAGGTGTAAGATGACCAGTTTTGCTTGCTCACAATAGCAGAGGTTTCTAGGGACTCTATTTAAGATAATCAAAAATGAAATTCTGTATTTGAGGAAATCAATTAATACTCTAGTTTTCACTAACTAAAATATCTACATTTTCCTTTGGGGGACAAAAACATACATGTTCAGTTATTTAAATCACATTAAAGTTTATCATCTAACATTATTGATGGTAAACACTAAATAAGGTTGAAACACATGTGAAGAAAAGCAGTGGGGGTAACAATCATGATTTGAATAAATGGAGAGGAAATATTATTTTAATACTAATACTGATTCTTGTATACATAGATAAGCCATTGTAATGGCCAATGTGATTCTATTAATAATGGTTATAGGTACCTAGCACACTTTTAAAATAAACAAGACCGTAACTTTAACTAAAAGACATTATTTTTTATCCAATAACATTTATTCGGTGATTAGTCAATACTTGAAAGTTGAATGGATCACAAAACCTTTAGGAATAACTCTGCATCCCCTTGGTAGTATGGGGCTTTCAAGTTGGCATTCACTGATGGAACCAAAGTAGTAATCTTTCCTTTTTATTTTACAGTTGGGTGACTGCATTTCAAGAGACAGTTACCCAGATGGCAATATCACATGGTACAGAAATGGAAAAGTGCTGCAGCCTCTTGAAGGAGGTGAGTATAAAGAGGGAAGTAAATTCAAACAACCTGTTTGACATCCTCTTGTCTAGGTATTTCTTAGACTATCCTGCATTTAATGTGTTGCTCTCTTTCGGTGATTCTACACTTGGTTACTTTCAGTATCCATTAAATCATTAAGCAATTTTTTAAAACACCATTTTAGCCTTTGTGCAGAAGAATCAAGAGCAGAAAATTATTTCTGTATATGACATGTTCTGATAGTTAATTAAAGTGAGTGGGAGATAGGATTCCAGGATTCTATTCCTGTCAATGTAGTTGATTCATGGTTTTGAAAAAGCCATCCTACCTCACTACATGTCAGTTTTCCCTCCTATTAAGTACAGTTAGACAGACAAAACCACTTCTCAAAAGTAGTGTGACATTTAATCAAGGATTGTGATTTTCCGATGAAAGATTCTATCATTAGTGTTCTTTATTTTCTTCAGCGGTGGTCATAATTTTTACAAAGCAAATGGACCCCATAACTCAGCTTTATACCATGATTTCATCACTGGAGTACAAGACCACCAAGGCTGACATACAAGCACCATTCACCTGCTCTGTGACATATCATGGACCATCTGGCCAGAAAATAGTTCATTCTGAACAAGCAGTCTTTGATATTTACTGTAAGTAACTCAATATATAACTCAATTTTATTGTGTTAAGAAGAATACTCAAGTGTTCTAATCTTTTGAATCCCAACCCCCCCTTGTCCATAGCCTCCAAATTATTAGTTGCCTCTTCAAAGATCTTCAGAATAAATGTTTTCACATTTTATGATACCTTTCACTATCTACTTTATTATGAATATCTCTTCTGCTTTCTGTTAGATGCTAATTTGCTGTAAGACAAAAATCTTTTAGTCTGATCCTTTCTGATAGTCCTTAATCTTAGCACATTTTGCAGGAGTTAAAAATGCCATTAAGGTTTCAGAATTCTTGACACATGAACAAAGTTAAATAGAAGAATTTAAAATGAAATCTGAACTTGATAAAATTAAAGTGCATTTACTTACAAAGGCATGAGGTATTTTGCCTGTGCATATTATCCCCCTTAATGATATATGTGCCGACATCACTCATGGGAACAAAGTGATAGATTACTACTCAGAAGGAGTAGTCCTATTTGGAAGATATCAACAAGCAGTTACAAAAGACAGTTTCTGTCAACACACCAGGAATCAGCCTCTTTCCTGACAAAAATCTAACTGTGGTCAGTCAATGAAGGAAAGAAATGTGTGAATTTTATAAAAATTCCTTAAGTCGGGGCCCTCCCTGGTGGCGCAGCGGGTTAAAGCACAGCACTAAGAAGCTAAAGCCACTTCTGCATGAGTTCGATCCCCACCTGCCCCAGAGGTGACCACATGGCACGGCAGACCTCTCCTGACCCGCCCGCTGCTCCCCTCAGCAGTGTATTTTGTCGATCTGCCTGTCCTGCTCCCCGCTCTGTCTCTGGTGAAGCCTCTCGCCGCCGCTGACCTGTACCCCAGTTTTGTATACATAAATAAATCTTTAAAAAAAAAAACAATTCCTTAAGTAAAAGAACAGGAAACAGCTTAACTCTCCTGGGTTAGTGATGGAAGTTTCAAACAGGTTAAGTATGGAAAATAAGCCATAAGAGAACTGGAAGAGGAAATTTGTCTGAGACTATACCCTGTTGTGTCCTCGGAGTCTACTACAGGAACCCAGTGCTCTTAGAAATACTTTTCTTTAATTAGCATGAGGTTTCACCTGTTCGAAGTTTCTTTGGGGGCTTATTAATATTTCCTTTATCTCAAATATAACACATACCTAGTAGTTTTTTGTTTGTTTGTTTGTTTGTTTCCTTTCTACTTAAGATAGGCCTGGCACTTTTATGCTCCTTTAATCAAGTGTCAAAATTTGGTGATTCTAACCAGGACAGTTCCACTGACCCTCATGGAGCTTCTGTGAATCAGTGAATAAATGGTAACTGAAAGAATATGTGATTATAAATATTTGGTGTATTGTGTTTTTTTAAGATTTATTTATTTGTGCATACAGAACTGGGGTACATGCCAGAGGCTTAGTGGCAGCGAGAAGCTTCACCAGAGACAGAGTGGGGAGCAGAACAGGCAGATCGACTAAGTGCACTGCTGAGGGGAGCAGCGGGCAGGTCAGGAGAGGCCTGCCACGCCATGGGGTCATCTCCGGGGCAGGCGGGAATCCAACTCATGTGGAAGTGGCTTTAGCTTCTTAATGCTGTGCTTCAACCCACTGCACCAACAGGGAGGGCCAGTTGTTGCATTGTATTTTTAACATGTTATTAAACATTAGGGCCATACCTTTGGAAAGAGAACACTGAAATTATTGTTACATTTTCCTATGTGCTGTTTTATAACTTATGTTTGACAAATAGAACACTTGGTTTAGCATACATTGTTGCAACTGGATTTTGTCAGTTTTTAAAGTATCCAGTTTTGTCTTTATATTAAATTCTATGTTCAAGCATATGAAAATGAGTAAACTTGAAATTTAAAATAAAATTGCACTAATTTTTAAAAATAACTCATCTTTTAGGTAAGAGGTTTCTACTTCAATGAAATTTATATTACATATGAGGTAATTTGAATAAGTTAAATAGGGTATTGTATCCTAAAATGTTTTGGTTAGTTTCATATCATAAATTTGAAACATTAAATATTAGATCCCAAGGGAATGTTCTTGATCATCTAATCTAACTACATTATCTTACTTAGCAGTAAAGTAAGGCTAAGGCACTTGTCCTAAATTAACTATACACACTAAGTGGACTCCTTTACACCAATGCTGTGTTCATTATTATAAGACAGGTGCCAAAATAATCTAGTAACAAAGAGCAAACATGCTGGCAATCAAATTCCTATACTGTCGATTACTCTGTGTTCCTAGAAAAGTAACTTAACTATTCTAAGCCTAAGTTTTCTTATCTCAAAATGGGAAAAATATAAAATTTGTCAGAATGTTGTTATAGAAAAGAATTTGAGTCACAAATCTAAAATAGCACACTGTTGCACATGAAATTTTCCTCAGTGAGTTTTATGTCATTATCACTGTATGGTCACTGTAATCACAAAAGCAAAATTAGAGACATCTTTTTGTGAAAGATGCACAGATAATTTTAATATTCTAGTACTTATATATCTATTCTAGAGAAAGAACAGAAGTACCAGTAAGCTCTAAGAGAGTTTTATCTCATCCACATTTCTATTTTGGTTCCATAAAGTGCAAAACTTTATATAAGAACAAAACTGAAATTTAACTTGTCCTAGTTATTTTGTCTTAAAATTTGCAACTAACTTACAACTTGATTTAAAAGCAAACATTTAGAGAATTTCATGACATACAGCTCAACTAATGTCAAATTTATTATTTTTGCAAATAAAGACAAACTGTATAAAAACTTTCTATTGGAAATAAACTATCTTGGTGAAATGAAGAAACATAGGAAATAAAATCAAGATGAGCATTAAGTATTGGGGAACTAAGGTAAGAAAGAACAGGAATGTATGTGAGTATCAGACATGAGTTGGATGGGCAGAAAAGTTGTTGGAAAATAAAAAGGAAATGATTTTACATACCTGGCTCTATGGAGTCATTTAGAATGAATTTTGAGAAGGCACATTATATACACAATGAATGCACAATAATGCGTAAGTGGTAGTTCTAATTCAAAGAATTTACTACTCTAGTAGAGAGGTAACACACCAGCATCAGAAGGAATTTGTCAGTGCAAGATTGTAAGTGTAAGTGCCACAGGAAGTGAATTAACGATCTGAAGAGCGAAGTGATAGTGCTTCTCAAATTTGTGTGTCAGTTACCTAAAGGTCTTGTTAGAATACAAATTGCTGGACACTGCTCTAAATTTCTGATCCAGTTAGTAAGGACCCAACCTTTGCATCTTTAATGAATTACTTGGTGATGCAAATGCTGCTCCCATGGAGACCATATTTGGAGAACCACTAGTTTAGGATGAATTTAGGGTAGGGGAGGGAGCTGAGTGGAAAGAACAGAAGAATATATTTCAAGAAAAAGAAATTTGATAAATTCATTTTGAGAAAGTTTGAGATGACTTAGTCCACCCCTTCTTTACTATGTTCAATCAGTAATAAACTTTTAAAGAACCTAGCTTTTTCATCTTTATTTCTTTCTTCCAACACTACCCAGAATTATGTCACCCTTCTTCACCACCTGTATTTCAGTGGTTTCCAAAATTATATTTGTTATCTCCAAATTGGCCCTTAATATCTTTCCAAAGATCTCTTCCTGTAGAAGTGTCTTTCTAAAGCACAAATCGGTTACTGCTATGATTGAAGTCTTCATTGACTCTGCAGTCCCTTACAATGTGTCTACACTCCCAGTCTCAATATGCCTTCAGTCCCTTATAGACAGGGATCTGCACCACATCTCAGCCACACTGTTTCACTGTACTGTTGAGAGTCTCTTTCATTTTCCAGATAATTCCTAAAGAATAATTTACTTATCTGCCTATCCATAGATTTTCACTACCTGATCTTTATCATCTGCCAAACACCTACTTATTCTTTAAGACCATGTTCCATGGTCAATTCTTACTAGAAATTTTCTATTCTCTTGCTATCTAAGCTACCAGTGATCACTATATTTAAATAATATGCAATTTGAATGTCTTTTTCGTCTTAATTATTGAGTTTGATGTTATCTTACATAGGCTAAAAGTTCATTGAAAGCAAGGGAATACACTGTTTTCAAATATATTGCACCAGCACTTACTACCTATATATTAACTAAACAAATGAACATGAGAAATGGAAGAACTTTAAAAGTAGATTCTTTTAGTTATTATGTAGGGGTATGTAGAAAGTCATGAAACCAAATTTTCATCTAAACTAGGTTCAAACTGATTGTCAAATCCAGATTAGGAAGTGTTTAATTCAGTCTTTACATATTTAGAATGCATGAGAGTTTGTGAATGTCATAATATTCAAGCCTACTTCAGAAAACTAAGGAAATACATATCAAGAATAGAAAAGAGAGTCAGGGAAAAAAAAAAAAAAGGAAGACAAACCCAAGGGAAGGGCTAGATGAAATTTCATGGCAATATTTTTAAGTGTAGGCTATTCAGAATTAAGACTAGGGAAATGTTGGGAATAGGAGAGAATCAGATGCAAAATAAATTGGATACTAATCACTAAGACTGTAATTGAGTACATAAGGGAGGGCAAAGGAGAATCCACAATCGCTGACAGAATGATGATTTACAAATAGACAGAACAAAAGTCAAAGTCAGGGGCAAAAGGAGAAAAAGATAGTATTAATTTTGCTGGAGACATGTTAGTGGTCAGCCATAGAGTTACTGTTAAACTCAAAACTATTACATTGACCCTGCAATCTCAGTTTAGTTCTTGAACTGCTACAGTCTACTGAAAAAGGGACAAAGAGAAGGGAGATTGAAATAAAGCAGGAAGCCAGAGGGATTGTGATCCCGAGCTGTCCTGGTGTTGGCTTTGATCAGAGGTGTGGCACTGTGAATGTGGCTTAAACTTAAATTAGCTAGATAAGGGGTCGTGGGAGCTATGAACTGCAGTGATGGTGGTCTAGAAATGGAAGGTCAGTGGGGTACCAAAAACTAACTTGAATTACTTTCCACCTGCTGCTGGTGGAACTACCTCAAGAAAATTCAGAACGAACAAGTACTTTAAACCAATTTTGGACTCAGAACACTCTGGGCAAAAATTCAGAGATATCTAAGCATAGGGAAAAGGCAAAGAAAAATTTATAACAATTCTAAGATTTTTCCCTCTGTACGTTAATAAAGTCAAATAAACAACTTCAAGAAACAGAAAAGAATCTCCAGCTTTACCACATTTATCTGACTAAATGCTCATAGGTAGGTTAGTTTTAGTGGTACCATTTTGGGAGAGTAACACATGCCTCAATAGTTATTAAACCTTGTGGAAAAGTTTCTTTAAACCTTTGCATTATATGACTTTGATTTTTTCCATCAAATTGTATTACTTTGCTAGTCATTTATGTAACTATAATTTTGGGAGTACAGCTTCACACCTGCTGTGTACATGCTTCATTCACCCTCCACCATCACTCCAGTTGAAATGCATTGTTTATTTTTAACCAGCTACATAACAAGTGGATACTTTAGAATGTGGATTGTCATGACCCCCTCCTTTATTTCCTTGTACTAGAAATGGCCCACTGTATCCACACTTTAATTCTTTGGGACTCTGTTGTGGAGCAGCACTCTCTACTAAGGAATACTCTTCAGCCCTATTTCTCTGTAAAAATGATCAAAATGAAATGAAAGTTGTTCAGTAAATAGAGCAGAATTGTAGTACATTTTCAATCCCATTGATTATAATACATTTATAATCCTGTTGATTGTGTTAAGGATGTCCCTCAGTTCATGGGACTCACCGTTTTGAAAACAGATACACTCTCCTGCATTGTCAGTAATCTTGCTAGCATTGTTTAGCTCTCACCCATTTTTATTAAGCATGAGGTATTATTTGGAATATAAATGCATGTGGTACCTAATAGCTTTTGCTGACCCACTCTTTCTAAACTATAAGATACATATAATATAACTAAATGTTTTGTAATAAAATCATACAGTAAGATTGTTCTTACCAGTCTTTTACCCATAAAATAATTACAGTCATTTATTTCTACCTCAGTTAAAGATATGTTGTTAAGAAAAAAATGATTTTTATGTAACAAGGTCTTTTTTTAGTTTCCTTTAACCAAGATTAGTACTTGGCATAGCAAGTAGCTATTAACTCAAATCCTTCTCTAAAAAGATACATTTAAATAATTACCATTACTAGCTTCTTGAGAAAATTGTGTGTAATTTAGTCATTACATTGTATGTACAGCGTAATTTGGTACTTGATGAAAATGGTTCACTTGTGTCCATAACTCTTACAGATCCTACAGAACAAGTGACAATACAAGTGCTGCCACCAAAAAATGCCATCAAAGAAGGAGACAACATCACTCTTAAGTGCTTGGGAAATGGTAACCCTCCTCCTGAGGAGTTTTTGTTTTACTTACCAGTAAGTGCCTACAGGTCATTACTTTAGCTAGACTACTATTATTTCATGCTATTGTCTGGCAGCTGGCTGACATTAAGGATTATATGTACTTGGGTAGCGTAACTGAGAATAGATATTATTCTTAGAGACAAGGGACACCTGTAGAATGTCCTTTGAATTTTTTTTCAGCATCTGCCAAAATTTTTACGTTTATTCTTGATGTTTGAAGATTTTAGGAACAATAAGACAAAAAAGATGGTCACAGGAAAACATAATTAGAAACTCAAGTTTGCTTCATCTCATGGAATAGAGTCTGCTCTTCAGATGCAGATAGCTATAAAATGAAGAATGGTAATAAATGGTTTGATGTCGATTCTAAACTACAGAGCCTTCCTGCACACAAAGCCTCAGAAGTAGGAACCATTCTATTGCTCATACTTAGTTAAATGGAGTAAAGCTATAGGCTTAATCTTGCCATCATATATCATTTTCAAGGGCTAGTTTCTCTAATTTGAAAGAAATATTCATGGAGCATAATTTGGAAAATTCATCTGGGATATATTCTAGATATCACCATGATAAGGAGATTGGAGAGAGCTCTTTTGGATGACGTGTTTTTCTTCCACAGTTCTTCCTCGGTTTGTGTTTCACAGAATCTTCCTTTGAGAGAAGCCATACACAACCCTACACTACATCTACTGCAGGGATATATTTGAAAATGCCATCCAGTGCATGGCCCAGTAGTTGTTAAGAATATCACTGCTACGTTATCTAGGAGATTAGTATATACTTATTTTTTTTACACTTAAATATTAACAGGAAACTTTATTTCTCCTAACAAATTGGCAGGCTGTTCTTATACCATGTGAAAATGAAATTTTAATACCAATTTTTTTCAGTCTTGGCCATTACATGACAGAGACAAATTTGGGTGTTAGTTCTAGCAACACACGTTAACATTATATAGTATAATAACAGTACATCAGTTTAATATATATTAGTATATATAATTAATATATTAGAGTTATATATTTTTATACTTAGTATATTAACATATACTACTAGTTCATCTATATATATTCATAGGTATATGCTTTTATTTCTCTTTTTCTTTTCTTTTCTTTCTCCCATTATACTTCTCCCCCTTTGCCTTCCACTCTTGTTCCACTGAGTCTCCGCCTTCCTTCCTCTCTTTATCTCTTTTTTATTTTCATATGTGGTATGTTTTCCTTTTAAGTCGCCTCAAATATTTTTGTCTAATTAGGGAAGGCATAAATATAAAAATGAACTATTAGAGAAAACTTAAATGGGCTTTAGCATTCAAATTTAAGTCATGCTATCAATAAAATAGTTATCTTTAGTACAATGTAAATTAGCTCCCACATATCCTTAGAAACCAAATAGTAACTGTTTCCCCAAGAATTAGACAATTAAAACTGTGCTTATATTTGCCCACCTGAAGAGATACATTCCCTTTTTTCCCCTCATCTAAGTAAATGACATTTTCATTAAGAAATAAAACTGTTCTTACTGTATCTATTGCGTGTAATCATCTGACATTTTGCCTCCATCAAAAGGGACAGCCTGAAGGTATAAGAAGCTCAAACACTTACATGCTGACAGATGTGCGACGCAATGCCACAGGAGACTACAAATGCTCCCTGCTGGACCAAAAAAGCATGATTGCTTCAACAGCCATCACCATTCACTGTGAGTCACCTGGTCTCCACTGCCAACTTTACTACAGTCTCTAATAATCTAATTTGGCTGTCTTTTCAAATATATAGCTGCATATTTTTCTTAAATAACATGATTTTAGTGGACTTACAGAAGAGCATCCATGCAAGCTCAAATTTAGTCCAGATTTGTAGCACATTATTGAAATCTTGTACGGAATTCATAACTGAAAATTTTAGCAGAGGTGAACCTCCATCTTATTTCAAATCGTCTTCAGTTTGAATATCAATAAATTATTCACATGCACCTTAAATAAATAACACACTTTGTATTTTAGGAAAATATTTAGATATTCTTAAAGTTCACAAGCTTACATCTGACTAAGAGAAAGGTACATTAAGTGTCTCCTTTAAATTACTTAAAATCTTTAAAGAGTGATATTAACCCTTAAACCTAAGCAACACAGTGTTACTGTGGATTCAACTTGGGAGGTAATAGAGATCATTAAAAGCCATTTATTGGCTCCTGTATAGGGCAGAACATTTCTGATAGCAGATCCTCTTCAAAATTACCTCAGTTAGACAGTTATTAACTTCTAACCTCCTTTTAAGCTCTATGTACTCCAAAAGTTTAATTTATTGCAGTGTGATAGAAAAACATATATGAAGAAAAGAGACACTTAAAATCTTTATTCTTGACAGTCTATTCTATTGATGTACCCGATGCCTACTCTCTGGTTCAGAGTACTGTGGGCTAACATCAGTCTGTGTTGGTGGGTATAGACCAGAGTTTATTTTGCACCTGATGGCACTACCAGTAAGGTTCCTCTAGACAGACTCCACTACATCCCCATTAACTATGAGAGATTTCTTTACTTCAAAATTGAAAGAGACCAGACATTATTTTGCAGAAATAATTCCAAATTGTTTACTCTCTCTCTCTCAATGCTTGGGAAACATGTCGTACAGAAACTGGAACTTTAAGGGAGATACAAGGAGGTACATAAGGGAATAGAGTAGCCAAATGTTTGCTTTTGAATCAGGAGCACACACTTGGGAGCTCTGTAAAAACAGTGGACTTTTAAGAAATGTTCACAGCCAGGCCATTTCTTTGTTTACTCCATATTCATATTGCACAGATCTGAGTGTATTAACCATTAGGGACTAGTTAAATGGGAAGTAGTGTTATCCTCTCAGGATAACTACAGTTTTTTTTTTTTTTTTCCTCTGAGGACCAGTCAAACATAGAACCATTTATCCAGACTATTCCTTGGGAAATGAAAGAGTGAAGTGAGGAAATACAGCCAGCAAGTAGACTGCCTGGCCAATATCTCTGATTATTGTTCATGAGATCTTTGAACCAATAACCAATAATCCAGTGTTTAGAGATGCACACTATGCTTATATTTAAGAGAGGTAAGTTACTCACACCCCTAAAAGGAGAGGGCACTAATTTGTATCACTGTCAGATCAGGTGGGTAAAGCACAGAGTAAAAGTGAAAGACAACCACGGACACATAGTTTCTCAATAATCACCTGCATTAAAGGGGAAGAAAACATAAACAAAACTGGATTTCATTGGGGTGTGTTTTTTGGTTTCACAAGTAGAATCTAACATTGGAGCATAAAGCCTGTATTGCTCTTTGAGAGCTGAAATAATGATTGCAAGTAGAGCAGCAATTTGTTCTATATTACGAGTAATAAAAACATAAAAATCCTATTTTTGCCCACTTATTCCTGATTGCCTGTTTGTTTTCCAAAACCTGGATTTGTTTCCTTTCCATAGATGACTAAATGGAGTGTGGCTAGAGAAGCACCAGCCTGTAGCTGCATGTTTGCAGAACAGACCTCTCATTAGGACTTTCAACCCAGGGATCTATACTTGCTGATGAAATGCCTGCTATTCCTTTGCCAACTCATGCACATATAGATCCTTCATTAGAACTTCCAAAGTGCATCATCATCCTTTAAAATGACTTTTTATCTTCTCCTGGCACAGTAACAGTTCAGCTAATAAAAGCTTCAAACTTGTCTTAAATAGAATTTTTATCTAAATATAATTCATCCACATAGTCTGAGGAAACTCCATACTTTACAGCATGATAATGCATATTTTAATACTAACAAGAAACTGAAAAACATGCTTCTTTCTTTCATTCATTTAGCATAATTTTCAGCCTACTTGTGGCGTCTGATAGATGGTAACATTCAAGACATGGCCCTTGGTGGTGTGCACATCCCAGAAGGAGAAACAAGCATTAAAAATGATGTTGTAGACATCAAATTTTGTAAACAAATGCTGTGATCTGTTGCAATTATGCATGTAAATCCTGGAAGTGCAAGGTGCAATTCAATCCCCCCTGCCATAGGACAAAACTCTCTCAATATGGTCAGCAGTGTTTACAATCTGGCCTTAATTAATTAGACATGTTTATCTTCCATTTATGCCATGTTAGTCATCATTGTGAAGTCTGCCAATTTTCTTCATTTATTTATATGGCAGAAGTTTTTTCTTTATCTCCATGTGAGCTCTTTTCAATCATCAGGAACTACAAACGATACTGCCTCCTATTCAAAACCTTTATTACTATCTTGAAAGTCAGGTTGGCTTTGTTCTCTAAACTCCCATCCCATAAGTGTTTGTTTGTAGCTCTGACATAGCTTCTCTCTCTCTTTTTAAGTCTTTCAACAAGTATTTATTGAGCTCTTAATCTATGCCATGTTTGCTTAGACTGCAACATATAATGCTCAGCTGAATGCATATTACTTCAACCTCAAAATTATAAATTGTTAGTTCATTATTCATCTCTGATTCCCCATCAGTGCTTGGAACATAGTAGATGTATAACAAATGTTTGATCAATTGAATTGGATTTTCCTCATATAGATCATTTGATGACATTAAGATTTTTTGTTGAAATTACTTTCCCTCTGAAAGATTATATATCCTTATATATCCTTAGATATATTTATACTTTGCTTTTTACAATGTTAACTGCTAACTGTACTTTGATTTTTAAAATGTGAGCTGCTGTATAACTAACATTAGATCTTACTTAAAATTTCAGTTGTATAAGAAATAGAAATACATTTAAAAAATATTTAACTGCTATAGTTAATTTTCTCTAAAGAAATGTAGAGAATGTCTCATGGTTTTTCAGTTTATTGCTTGCTGTATAAAATGTACTTGATCTTCCAACCTCATGCCTTACCAGTTCTTTTTATATTAATTTAGTCAGCACCTTCTTTACTTTCTTCCAGAAACATTGTAAGAGTTTTTTTCTAAAGGTGATAAACCCCAGGTGTTACATATAAAAAGTTAAAACATCAATCATGTTAACTGCAAATATATGTATAATCAATTACATAGACCACTTACTTGTCAAAAGTGGTCTAAAAACCGGCTTGAAAAACTGCACTGAGTATTGCTACAAATCAATTATTTCAGTCTCCTAAATCAGCTTTGAATTTCCAAGTGCATTTAGATAGACTATTTTCTTTCATCTTTTCTTCTGTAAAATATTTTGAATTTTAGTTTCCTAACCTTTGTATTTCAAGCAGATTTTCTGCTTCACAGATTTAGATTTGTCTTTAAACCCAAGTGGGGAAGTGACCAAGCAGATTGGAGATGCCTTGCCTGTTTCATGCACAGTCTCTGCTAGTAGGAATGCAACTGTGGTATGGATGAAAGTAAGTGATATTCCCTGGTAATATTTCACTGTTTGGATGAGTCCTTTTTAGGCTGCTTTTCTTTTGATATGATATACAAATAGGTATATTCATGGGTTTATACGCCCACTCATACTCTCTCGATAAATATGTAATGCAAACCATGTCATACTAAAATTTTAGAAGTACTCACCAATGATATAGTATCAAAAACTGATGTTCTAAAATCAAACTTTGGGGTGTGGTGTTTTATCATGTGTGTATTACTAAGTAATTAGACATGTACATGGACACACACATAAATAGATTTATACTTTGGGACTTAACCATTTATGTTTTGATCTGCATTGCTCTCATACAACACAATAACCCTGAACTCATGCTATACATTTATTCCCCATGTTATTCATAAAGAAGTTGTTGCAAGAAAAATCTGAAAGCTTATCATATTGGCAGAGTAGACTTAAACTCAAACCTTACATAGTGTTAGGTTGGTGTTCTTGTCGCATAACCTTCAGTATCTCTGCTGAAACTGATCTCAGGTTTCTGAATGCTTGTTTGTAAATATATTTCTCCTTCACCCTGGTACGTGATAGAATACTCAGAATGTTCTAAGAGCTTAATATTTCCTAAGAGTGGTAACTGTATTTGTGTGCAGTTCGAGCTATTACCTGGCATTCCGTCATGGGTAAACTTCATAGAAGAAAAATGTATGATTGGTAATTGGAGATTTGAGACAAAGGAAAAGTCTGTAACTGTGATCCCTCCAATTCAAATCTTTGGCTAGTATTTCTAAAGACCCAGTGCACTGATGACCAAAATATGGCGTGTAACAAGAGTACTTAACCAGCGATGTATTGACAACATATATAAGCCATTTGAAAAAGGGGCTTCTGTTGGCAAGAATTATCTTTATGAGAAATATATTGTTAGAATTTTTGTGATAAATATAAAATGTCATTTTTTTAATATCACTTTTAAAAACTATCTTGTTACAATTCTTGTTCACTCAGATAATTAAAGTGTCATTCTATCAGCTATATATTTAGCATAATGCATTTGTACTTCTTGATGGTCAAAGGACTAAACAACTTCTAGACAATTGGACTACTCAGTATTTTTAGGAATACTCAGAATGTGTTTTATTATAGGGCTAGATATACAACATTAACTTGACTACATTTGCTTTCTATATCAACTGTTGTCTTGTTCATTGATTACTTATTGTCAGTAGTGCTAATCAATCCATTGGCTAGTTGATAGAGAAAGGAAAAATAACCGATAGTGGGCAAAATCACATAACTGGGATTGTATTTTAGTTGTATGCTTACAAACATTTCAGTTCCTGGTGAAAAATATTTTCTATGTATCATGTGATTTTTTTAAAATGAAATATTGCATTTCCTTTGTTCATTCAAATTAAGATACTAATCTGTTATCAGGGGTTCCTTGAAAAGTGTTTTGGTCATAAATTGCCACAGTTCTATAATGGATCCCCTGTCTTGACAACAATATCCTGTAAAGTAGTTTTCAAGCATTTATACACATCATTGGCTACACAAAATAAGTCTCTTATGTAAGTCAACTTTAGTAGTAACTGCTACCAAAAGTAATTGCTATCAATTGAGAACCTCCCTTAATAAAAACACATTATATTATTTGTATAGTTAAGCCTCCATAAAATTCAATATGGTGAGAGTCTTATCCCACTGCACAATAAGGAAACTGTCTATCAGAAGTTAATGATCTTGTTCCATATTATAAATTCAGTAAATGGGAAAGTCTGTAATAAAACTAAAACTTGTCTAACTGTAAAACTACAAGGGCAAACAAATCTATTTTTGAAATAATATGAAATTAAGGGGAAAAAACAAGCTTTCATTTTCATTCAGCTTATTGCAATAATTTTAGACCTAATTACTACCTAATAAATACATTGAGAAGTATAATTGTGCTATGTGAAGTAATTAACTTTTTATTTAAACAGGATAACATCAGGCTTCGATCTAGCCCATCATTTTCTAGTCTCCATTATCAGGATGCTGGAAATTATGTCTGCGAAACTGCTCTGCAGGAAGTAGAAGGACTAAAGAAAAGAGAATCTTTGACGCTCATTGTAGAAGGTAACAAAATACTTAAGTACCAAACTGAAATTTTTCTTTGAGAATTTGTTATCTGCTTTCCTTTAAGATCACAGTTCAACCTCTTATTTCAATTGTAATGATATTTTAGGAAAACCTCAAATCAAAATGACAAAGAAAACTGATCCCAGTGGACTATCTAAAACAATAATCTGTCATGTGGAAGGTTTTCCGAAGCCAGCTATACAGTGGACGATTACTGGCAGTGGAAGCGTCATAAACCAAGCAAGTATTTGCCTTCTTGTTACATACTGTACTTGGCCCAAAATAGGGCTTTATTTAGCTACCTAAACTGTAGCCTAGCTTGGTACCAACATGAAATTTGCAGTATATTCTTGGAGGAAGCCTTTTCTAACTCTTTAATTATATCAAAGAAAGAAAATGACTCAAAGAGAAATTTAAAATCCCAGGGCCATAGAGAATGGAAGAATCATTATCTTAGGGTCAGTATCTGTTTTTAAAAGAATATAAATTGGGTACTGTTCTAAGGTCATTAATTCCTGGAACTCGGGTGATTAGAACATTAAGGTATACACTTTTCTGCCTCATAAATTTACACATCTGAGAATAAGTGACCACCATTACTTTGCTTACTAATGCACATTAGAGATATTTCTTCTTAAAACTGGGCATTGGAGAGTGATGAAGAACATGGTCACTGTTTGTGAACATGCAGTCCGATTTGCATATGCTAAGGCTAGAGTCAGAACAAGGCCAACTTACATACTATCCAGGATGTTTCCCTCTGAAAAAAGTAGGCATTTATCAAGTCTTAATATATACACATTTGTCAAGACACTTAAGCAATAGTAAGGAGTGAAGAGCTTATGAAAACCATCAGTAATTTTCTCTATGATATAAAAAAAATGATTAAAATCTGATCAATCAGGAGGGTTTCAGAGCTGTAAATCCTTTAAATTGCCAGTCTGCTTGAGTTACTGACATATATATTTTTGTTTTTTTTTTAATAACAGCTTATTTTTTACATCATTTTGTACTTTTTTTTCCCATCTCCATTGTAATCCCCGCGGGTTTCCCATCACCAAGTCACCCATGTGCCATCACCATAATCCCATAATTCACTTCCCTCCCCACCCCTCTACCGACATATTTTTAAATTCATTTTCTCTACAACAGTTTGCATAACTCTTCTCAGTGGAGCAGTTTAAAAAAACATAAAACAAAAAACAACCTCTTTAGGAATACCAGAGGTGCTATTGGATAATTTGAATCTTCTAGCTGCTTTCTTCCCAGCTTTGAACCCAGTTGAAATCTGAGAAGGCATGCATAAAGCAGAGCTTCAGCTTAGTTTTAACTTGAAGTTTCCACTCTTTCTCTATGCAGAGGGGTTAGGTCATGGGTACTTTTTAGCAATGTAGTTTGCAAAGCATAGTGAACCTGTCTTTTTGACTACTAGATGATACATACCTACTTGTATAGCTGCAACTATGGAAAGTCCCCAAAAGAACATTGAAGCATTTGCTTAGATATGATGGGTACACACAGTTCAGAGAGCATAAGAGTGAGAGTCTGTGGACACCTTGACACTTGAAGTTTTCTTTATTCAGAATCAAGACCTGTACCACCTGAATTAATGACAATGTACATATCTAATTTTTGACACCAAAAATGACTTTCTTTTCTATTTTGTTATTTTGGGGGGGAGACCTTTTCTATTAATTTTTTTTTCTTTTACCACTGTCAATTCTTGTACAGTATTTTATTTTTCCCTTCAGGTGTAGAACCTAGAGTTCTCCCACCACCATCAATTCTGTTCTTTATGCTTTATAGTTCATGTCAGTAATAATTACATAAAAAAAAACAGAACCAGTCATCCCTGGTGGCACAGTGGGTTAAAGCACAGCACTAAGAAGCTAAAGCCACTTCATCATGAGTTCAATCCCCTCCCCAAGAGGTGATCCACATGACGCGGCAGACGTCTCCTGACCCACCCACTGCCCCCCTCACCAGTGTACTCCATCATTCCTCCTGTTCTGCTCCCCACTCTGACTCTGGTGAATCCTCTCACTGCCGCTGCACCTCTGGCCTTTACCCCAGTTCTGTATGCATAAATAAATAAATTTTTTTTAAATAATAAAAAAAATAGAACCTTTAATGGAAACTCATCTCTTGGTGGTGATCATAATATAACTAAGCATATGTCAAAATGTAAAGATGTATATCTGAAAGTTAAAACAAAGACAGTAAGTGGAAACCTAAAATAAAAACAGTAAGTAGAAAAAGTCAAATTTGATATGTATATACTGTTTTAATTATATAAGAAATTCAGAAGAGCATAATTATATTAAAATATACCAAGATGTTAAAGAATGACTCTAGGTACTGGTAATAAAAGCATAGAAAAGCAGAAAAACACACATAAATATTTTATGATTGAAAAGTTGTAAAGATTTAAAAGGCCATCCCAGAAATGAGCAAATACATTTTGTAGAGGAAAAAATAAAAAAAATATACACTTAGTGAGGTAGTTGTATAAAACATACTGGTGGAAAGTTGAAAAATAGCAGGTGAATTTACTATGAGGATAAAAATAATAATGCCATTTTTCATTGTCAAGGAGAAGGATTGATTTTGTCCCACTAGGTGATAAGTTATTTCTCTTGTTACAAGTTTCTGCTGGCCTATCCATAATCTTATATTTGTTTCCTCTTCAAACATTTGTGAATCTATTATTTTATAATTACTGATACCCCACCCCATTACAAGGATTAGACAACATTGCAAAGTGTGAGATTAGCTGATTGTCTTTTAGGACCTTGCAAGATAGTTGAGAAAAGAGAAAATAGCAAATGATAGAAAGGACATGATATGTACAATGTGACTGAGACAAAAAGCTCATGTACGTATTCACTTTAGTCTTGTCAGATTTAGAAATTGATAGTAAGGTGAATTGGTTTAGAGGAATTAAATGCAGTGATTGTCCTGTTAACACCCCACAAACCCAAGTGCATTTACTAGTCACTGGAAAAAAACCTGTCCTCTCTACTTAGCTTAGGAAAATTCACAAAATAATTTTTTGTATAAGCATACCATCCATACTCACATGCATTTAGATAGTAAGGTCTAATACAGGGTTTAAATATGGTGTAAGTAGGGAAGAGCAATGCTCTTATTTACAAATAACAAGTTCATAAATTTCTTGAGGAAAACTTGTGATTTTATTACAGAAAAATTGGTGATTAGATAGTCACGTTAATTATTTTGAAATAAGTGCTAGTATATGAAATTATTCACTAACTGAGTCTATATTGAAAAAGAAGAGTATAATTAATTTAATATTATATTTATCCATGGAAGCATAAGAAAATTTATTATGAATTAACTCCCTCTTTTCACTCCTTGATGTAGCTAGATGTCTGAATTGGTTTTTATCTATGGTCACATATATACCCTTGGACACTAGATGGCACTACAGAGCACCACACTTACCCTATTTCGTTCAATACACTTTGCTGTGGTTTTTAATCCACTTCCACTTCTAAATCCATCTTTCTTTTTCTCTTTCCAGACAGAGGAATCTCCATATATCAATGGCAGGTATTATAGTAAAATTATCATTTCCCCAGAAGAGAATGTTACATTAACTTGCACAGCAGAAAACCAGCTGGAGAAAACAGTAAACTCCTTGAATGTATCTGCTAGTGAGTATTTCATTTCTGGCATTAAAAAAGTAAGAAAATTTGAAGTTACTCTTCATTAGTTTAAAATCTTCAACCCCATCTTCCTTACTGCATTATGGTAAGTTTTATTTCTTTATTTTGCATTTGTTATCATCGCCATAAAGTCTTTTTTTTTTTTTCCTCTGCTGTTCATTCTTGTACTATCCTTGTCTTGACAGTTAAATCATTTCACATTTTACAGGCCAAAGACCTTTATCTTGAGCAGGAATATTTCCCAAGAGCTAAATAGGATAATAATTGAGTTTCTCTTAATCCATAGTTTGTGTTCAGAGTGGAAATAAAGAAATAATTTGAAGATTATTTTCAATAATTTTTGTAACAGTCATAAATTAGTTAAGCTTTTTATCCCCTTTAAGCTAGCTTTTTGCCTTCCAATTCTTTGTGGTATTTATCCTACCCTTATTTGGTGCAGGAAAGCCAAATTTTTAAGGTCATTCAGCAAACTGGTTGCAAAACTGATATTACAATTCATGAAAATCTAGTTTCAAGAAGTGCTGCTTTTGAATATTATTACTTAAACCATAGCTTAAAATCAGATCAGTGTGATTATCTGAGAAAAAGTGAAAAATCTGTCAATGCTGAAATCAGGATAATGCATAAATACGTTGGCAACTTCTTCTGAAAACAATTTAATTTGATGTTAGCCATCATCTTCAATTCTATAATTGTCACTCTGTCAACCTCAAATTAGGGTGAATGAGGCACAGTCTAGACAGGATGCTGCCAACGCTCCAAACTTATATTCTTCAGTCAGTTAGAAACCTGTATATGACATTAGCAAGAAAGGGACATACTAGCTAGGAATTGGCTGGAGCTTAGAGAAAATAATTGTCTAAAAATAATGGTCCTTCGCAGATTATAGCCGGTATATAAAAAAGCCTGATGGATTGAGTGCAGAGAAGAACCAAGCAAATTTAATCCTAAAATAGGACCATTGACTTCTCAGAATTCAATTCAGTGAATATTGATTTGCCCTACCTAGAAAGAGAACTTATCCTTTCTTCCTGAATACAAGTATCTCTTTTTATTCTAACCCACTGAATAGTGGTTTTCTAGACCTTGTCATGACTTGATCGACATTTGCTACAGTCTCTTTCAAAGTCAGTAAGCACCTCCTAAGATTCCAACTTAGTATGAATGAAGAGCAGTCTGGAAATCTGCATTTTAGCAGACATCTCCATAAGTTCTGATGGAGGCCCACGAACATAGAAGGGTAGTTGTGTAACTTAATATTAGATACTCCACCTTAGTTGAAATTCTTACAAGTAGCCCAGGAATGAAAGTCATCTGGAGACTTTTGCAAATGTCACAACACTCTTAAGCATCCGTGACATCCTTGGTTTTAACCTCCACCTCCACCATTCTGAAAACACTCTAATACAAAATATGACATTAGAGGACCAAAATGAATTCTCCTGCTGGGGATAGAAAAAAGGGGAGAAACACTGAATTGCAGATTTCATAAGAGGCAATTTGTTTCTCTCAAGATTAGAAATCCCATTAAAAGGTAGTAAATAGTAGAAGAATTAATACGAGTTTCAGATTCACACTCTAGCTTGTCAGCTGTGAAATTTTCTATGGTAGATTATTATTTTTGTAGTTTTAACTGCTCTTCTTTCTTTAATGCAAGATTAATTTCTTTGTAGGGAAGTTCACACTCTATTAAGTATAATTTTTTTTTTTTACCCTTAGCTGTAGAATAGACATTTTATCTTTGAGTATCATTACCTCATACTATAATGGTAAAGGTGACTTTCATATATCAACAAATTTTGTTTTTAATTTCATATTAACATTTTTCATTTCAGTAAGTATTCCAGAACACGATGAGGCAGACGAGATAAGTGGTAGGTACTATGCTGCCGACTCTTCTTCCTTGACTCTCAGCTCAAGATTTATGAAGTGTCATTGTATAAGTAATTTTCTTAGCTGCCACAATTTTGACTTGAATTAAAGTAGCAAATGAGACAAGAGAATAAGAATGTTAAAATTTTATACTTTAAAATCACAAATTTGCATGTCACTTATAGTGAGCATTCTTCATTCTTAATATGAAATAGCTAGATTGACCTTTTTTCAAAAATCCTTGGCATTGTCTGTAATTGCATGGACTTTTCTTCTTTGTTGTAGATGAAAACAGAGAAAAGGTGAATGACCAGGCAAAACTAATTGTGGGAATTGTGGTTGGTCTCCTCCTCGCTGCCCTCGTTGCTGGTGTGGTTTACTGGCTGTACATGAAGAAATCAAAGTAAGTTGTGACAAAAAGATCATTGCTCATTGACTCTCACTAGGAGAAAATAGCAATGTATTAATTATGCTCACTCCATCTGTGCATGTGCTTCCTATAATGAGAAAGACCTATGCTTTCAGGCCTGTCAGGTTTTGTTTTCAACTCATTGTGACTTTGTTCCCAGTGTGTTACAGAGATAGGTCCTAGGGTCTGGTTTCATAGGTTTCTTTTTTTTCTTTCAGTCACTACTCTTAATTAAATTGTTTGGTTTCTTATATTCCTTGGTGGATTGTTAAAAAGCACATACTTCCTGAAGTTCATCTACTCAAAACTCTGGGTACGGTTGATGGAGATTAATTATTGGGAGCTAGCACATCCTGTCGGAATGGCCAGGTATCTCTGCAGAAACAGGTCTGGCCAGCAATGAGGCTGCTGAATTATTTTGTCACTGCTCCTCTATTCTAGTCAGGACATAATATCCCAAATAATGAGCTAGTTGAGAGACTAATTCATTATTATCTTGTCATAAATTAAGGGAAAATGATTAAAGTATCAAGACTACTTTAAAAATTGATTCAGATGGTGTTTAGATTAAAATTTACAAACTCATAAAATGATATAGATAGTATCAAACTTACAAATTACCTAACAATAGTTTATAATGAGTATGCAATGAAATTATTCATCACTTGAAGACTGTTAAGATACACACATATTATTAGTATTCCTCATAACCCCAGTCCTGGCCCTAGATTCAACTGTGATTGGGCACATGGTTTTAACAACTGCAGTTTTAAAAGAACCCATTGGCTGTTATGTGGTATGCTTATGGTGGTAAGCATGGGTTTTAAACCTTTTCTAAAAGGAAATTGATTTTGGTAAGGGGTATTTATAGCTAGTGGAGTTGATATTATCTTGATGGCTAATGAAATCCCTTCCAACAACTCAGGTAACTTAACTTTAAAGAAAATCACAAGAAAAAACAGATTCACAGTGAGGACCCACAATCTTGCCTTGTAAAGTAGCAATTTTAATGAAACAATATGCAAATAAAAAAGCATCAGTAGTGTTAGTAGTTCAGTCACAGAATATGAATAATATGAATGTCAATTTTAAGACATATAATTTCAACATGTACTGAGTTTTGTTTTTGTTCTTATAACCCATTTCTGATACTATTGCTTTTATTCTGCATTGAAAAAAGTAAGAGAGAGGATGGTTAAATGAGCAGATTAGGGTTGCATAGTTTGTAAGAGGCAGAATTGTATTTGATTGAAGGTATATATTCGAATTGTTGAGCTTAATCTGTAGATTTAGTCTGTGCCTTACATGTCCTTTCTTTTGGTGACGAAAGGCAGAAATGTGTCCCTTTTTGTGCTGTGGTGGATATATTTGTCTGCTCTTACGTTAGGGCATAGTCACTTCTGAACTTGGTTGCTTCATCCCTCAATCTTGAGCATTCCCACTATCACTTGGCGACAAATGTGTTCTTTTTCTCAATGAAATTTTTACCTAGAAAAGTTCATGTGGGTTTGTGTCTATGGTCCCCATGGGTAATTTGAAAGGCTACCTATATACCATGTAAAGTACAGAAAAATACAAATAATTCCTAAGAGATACTATCTATCTATCTACCTTCGGGGAACTCTTCTTTGATATAAGCTTTTACTGCTGTGTAAGTTTCCTGATGATCGAAATCTAAGCTTTCCTCCTAATATACAGTAAGATACTCACAAATCTTAACAACTTGAGCTCAAGTGTATTTTCATTTTCTTTACCAAAATTTCATTTTCATTTTTTTAAAGAATGAAAAAAATTTCCCTTGAACTGAGGTGGAAAATAGATGGTAATTCTCTGTATTACGATCAAGTGATTTAAATCCTGGGAGTACCCCTAACCTCCTTAAACATCCTAGTCTAATTGCCAGCATCTCGTCAGACTCTGTCAGTACTTTTATGAATAGGAATTTTGTTGTTGTTATTTCATTAATTATTACCATATGTTTCCTCAAAATTAAACTCTACAAAATATAAATAGTGGACACTTAGTTTCATAATCTCATTAGGTTAAGAGTTAAGACTTCATGTATTGCCTTTAATGTACCTCATTAAATTAAGTGCAAATTTTAACATCTGACATGAACATTTGCCTAAAAAACGGCTATTTAATTTATACGTGCATCTACTTTGCTGGAGCTAATATTATTGATAGTATTATTGATATTATTGATAAGCTGCAATTCTCATCTGAAGCATCAAGGTGTTTTTATTGAGAATTGGTGGGACTCTTCAAATGTATTAAGTGCTTTGCATACCTAATTAGTTATTCTTCGCTAGTATCCTCTGAGATAAGTCAGCATTTTTGAAATATGTGTTATCATTAACCCCTTTGTCCAGAGAAGTGCAAATTCATAATCAGTGCTTTCCAGCTAATTATTGTTAAGGACATTTTTGGGTCTCCTATCATTTAGACAATTAGTCAATATAGTGGTTTCATTTCCATTTTATGTGGATATGAGAGATTTTAATAACTATATGAACTAGACTTCCCTTCATACCTAAAGAGATATAACTCTTTATACTCTTTATAATTTCATACTGCAAATTAATACCATCAACAATTTTAGGGACTATCCATTATGCAAACAACTTTGAATAACAATTGAATTATGAAGCAAACATTCTATTTAAAAGCCTCAGGTAGCTAAGTAGTAAAGTTTGAGCAACAGTGAGGCAGAGAGCTCTTCATTAGCAATTTAAAAATAATTTTGAGTAGGGTGAAAGAAAATTTTTTAAGCCCCAAGTAGAGTTTAAGAGCGCATTTGCAAACATGCCTAATGGTTACTCAACTAGTGAGAACTCTCCATTCCAGTAATGTGAGTTACATATTTTTATATTTAAATATAGAGAAGCACAGCAGGAAATCCTTAGCAGTTGGCTTGGCATCATGAATATGTATATTCATTCCAGAGCAAGGATTCATGACTCTTCTGCTGCTTTGATTCCTATAACTTCTTACTGGAAGCTTTTTTTTTTTTTAATGGAAAATTTGTGTATGATGATAATGGTTTTCACTATTTTTTTTCCCATATAAGTAGGGTATTAACTGACAGAGCTAAACAAAAGGCATCAATTGACAAAGTCTTCTCTATGTCTAACTGTTTAGCAGGTAGGAGAACATTAAAGAACTAAAGATAACTCAATGATTGTTTATTATTTATTTCACTTATCTCCATCCTATTTCTGTACATTGTTTTTCTAATATTGCAGGAAATCAAATGTTACTGTTTTGATTCCAAATTCTCTCCAACAGAATAAGAGCGAATGAAAGATTAAAAAAGCCAAAGAGAAAGGAAAAATGTAAAGGCAGTATTGATGCAGCCACAAACTTACTTGAAGCTTATTATAGCTATAATTTCTAAGTTAGTTGCATGTAAGAGACCCCTGACCACCCCCACATTTCTTATTACTAAACTGGCTATAAACATTAGGCAGACATTTGTAATATACATTGTGTGACTCTTGGAAACTTGTCAAGAAATTATATCTCACAACCGTGGAACTCATGACCATTTTCATGAAAACTATTATATAAAATATAGGCAATCTGGAAATTTAAAAAATCATTAATATCTGTTGTCAACTCTGCTTATGTACTGGTTCTGCTACTTTCTCAAAATAAAACAAACAGTTTAAATTGCTATTCTTTTGTTTTACTGAAATCCTTAACAATGTAATGAGGTAACTGGAATTAACTGTACTTCTTGGTATCTAAGTTTCCGTAAGATTAGACTGCACAAGACAACACAAGTAGAAGCTTATTTCAATCTCATATACTTTCAAGTGTATTTTGTTTCCTCACTAGAACTTCTGAGGAATTACAATTTCGTCACTGACTTTGCTTGCCTGCTGGCATTTTATATAGTGTGCCCCAAATTGCTAGTTGATGAGATTTCTCCCTGGGTATCAGAAGTAGGTTTCATCCAAGCTCTGGCTTCTTTCTCTTTCCCCACACATAACCCCACAAACAGCCAAACGAAGGGAGAAAAGAAAATGCCCCACATTTTATTAAGCATAGATAATAGAGAGGAAATAAAATAATATGGAAATACTGGACATCTTATCCAGCCCAGCAAAAGGACACTGACCATCCATGACCTTCCTTCTCCTATCATTTGTGATCTGCAACATAACCAGAGGACAGGACTTGCATCAAAATAATTTTCACATTTTTAGCTCTCTTTTATTGATACATATGAATTTGATTTTTTAACTTAATCTGTTTAATTATCTTTTCAGAAGCAAAGGGAAATCATATTCCCTGAATACCCACCAAGAGTCTGACTGTGTGCTCTCTGTACTTTACCTACCTTAGGAATATACCTGCAGTCAGTTATCAAGGGTTAGTTTTTCAGGTTGTCTTTACCTGACTCTTAATTTAGTTACTGTATGTGCTTGAAAATGGTGTTCTGTTTTCATGCATATTAATATTGTTAATTTCCATCCCCCAACCTTCGTAGTGATAGTTGCATATTTACTATTGATCTAGATGGAAAGATCATTTCTTTCTTTCTTTCTTTCTTTCTTTCTTTCTTTCTTTCTTTCTTTCTTTCTTTCTTTCTTTCTTTTTTTTAAAGATTTACTTATACATGTAGAAATGGGATACAGGTCAGAGTTGCAGGGGTGGTGAGAGGATTTACCAGAGACAGAGTGGGAAGTAGAACAGGCAGATTGACATAGTACATTGCTGAGGGGAGCAGCAGGCGAGACAGGAGAGGTTTGCTGTGCCATACCTGGCTGGGGATCAAACTTGTGTTGAAGTGGCAATGGCTAGCTTCATAGTGATGTGCTTTAAACCCATTGCACCACCAGGAAGGACCCCATTTTCTATATTTTGCTGAGGACATGAGGATTCTCTATTTGAGTAGAGAATTTCTTTGGAGGGTATTAGGAATAGTAAGGATATAAAATTGAAGTTTATAGTAAAACTTTCTCATTTCCTTTTTTTAAACGAGAAATTGTTTTCAACTTTGCTCTCAGATGCAGAATCAGAGACTCCTACTCCTCCTCCAGCTCTTTATTAAGCTTGGCCCTATTCTGGAGACTCATCTTTTTAACAGTTGTGACCAGGGAGGAAGGAAAAAATAACTATTCTTTTGGATGTGACAATAATTACCTACATTTATCCATAGACTGCTAGAATTCCAGACTGGCAGATTCCAGTGTGGTAATACATATTACCTGTTTACCTGTGTCCAAGTCCTCAGTACCCATAGTCCCAGTGCCTTTCTGTGTTATGTCTTAGGCATAGCACAAGAAAAGATAAACTCATGTCATTTGTAGCAACATGGGTGACTTTGAAAAGATAACACTAAGTAAATTAAGTCAGAAGGAGAAAGCTAAACACTGGATGGTCACTGATATGTGGAATACACAATAACTAAATTATTAGTCAGGTAAAGACAACCTGAAAAACTGACCTGACAGCTGACTGTACAACTGAGACACCTAGAGGGGCGGAGAGAGGGACACACAATGTTCTGTGAGGGAGACACAATGTTCTGTGAGGGAGACACAATGTTCTGTGATGGTTGATGCACTATAGTGCTCTGCCTGATGGGAATATACCTATGTACCAATGTTACCTGATAAATTAGAAAACATCCCTCTAGCTCAGAAGTAGCAATGGTTTTTCATGCTGCCTCTTAAGATTTTTCAAAAAAAAAATTATATATATATAATATATATATGCCTGCTTTTGAAAAATCCTGAAATCTTTTTAACTGTTTACCTGTGAATCATTTTCACTGTGTATTGTTTTTGTTTTCCATTATGCATTGCCATTGCAATGTTTTACCTAGTTGTTCAAGTGATAATGCCCAAGATTTTGATGTATCGGTCGCACCTGCCATTTTCATCCCTCTTTACTTTAAAGTTTTGTATCCTCCACTAAACAATTTCTTTAAATTGAGACATAACTGGCATATAATAATGAATAAGTTTAAGATGTTTACTCTGTTAATTGGATACATTAATATTTTGCAATATATTTACCACCATAGTGTTAGGTAGTAGCTCCATCAAACCATGCAATTCTAATTTCATTTTGTAGTGAAAATACTAAGATCTAGTTTCTTAATAACTTCTTAGTATTAAAATAAATTAATACTTAAAGGACACCACCAAATTAGTTCCCCTATGTGCTTATGTGTATTATCTCACTCAAATAGGTATAGCATATTGAGGATAATGCCATTTAAAAATTAATGCATCTGGGCCCTCCCTGGTGGTGCAGCGGGTTAAATCATATCACTGTGAAGATAGCTACAGCTGCTTCAGTTGGAGTTCGATCCCCCAACCAGGAGGTGGACCACATGACACAACAGATTTCTCCTGTCTCACCCGCTGTTCCCCTCAGTAGTACTTTGTCACTCTGCCTGTTCTGCTCCCTACTCTGTCTCTGGTGAATCCTTTCACCACCCCTGCACCTCTCACCTGTACCCCAGCTCTGTAGGCATAAATAAATAAATCCTTAAAAAACAAACAACAACAACCAAAAACTTGATTTAAAAAGGGAAATCAGGCCCCTCCCTGGTGGCGCAATGGGTTAGGACACAGCACCGTAAGCTAGCTGCAGCCACTTCAGTGTGAGTTTGATCACCTGCCCTGGAGGTAACCCACATGGCATAGCAGACCTCTCCTGACATACCTACTGAGGAGAGCAGCTGGCGATACAGCTGTTACCATGTGGGTCAGCTCCCAACATGGCATCGAACTCATGCCATAGTGGCTGGTGATAGCTTGATAGAGTTGAACCTTTATCCTCTATACCACCAGGGAGGCCGCCTAAGTTATCTGAGTTTTTTTAATGAAAAGTTATCTAATAGGATCCCCTTATCTTTCTTTGCCTATAGGTTCTTCAGTGATAACATTTACTTGTTTTCTAATATTTTTACTTTGGGTTTGTTTCATTTTCTTGCTCATCCATTTTTTTAAAGGTGTCATCTGTTTTCTCAATTGAAGAGAATTGAAATATATTTTCAAATATCTGAATAATGCAAAATTTAAAAAGTAGTCTTTGGTGGAAAATTTAAGAGCAGCTTGGCTACAGTAAAGCACAAGAGATGCAAATTAGAATACAGATCAATAGAAAACATCCAGATTGAAGCACAGTAGGAAAACAGATGACAGATAAGTGACTTGTGGGACATACAGCAGATATGACTTATAAATGAAATCTCAGAAGAAACAAAGAACAAGAATGCCTACAACAGTAAAATAGATCAATAAATCACGATTTATTCACCCAATGCAAAGCTCTGTAGTGATGAGAATAAACAACCTGCAACTACATGTGGCATTATGCACGAATGTCACAAACATAAGGTTGAGTTTAAATAAAAGAATTGCAGAAATGAATTTGATATGATTACATTTATATGCTGACGATAAGAACAGGTAAAGCTATTCTGTGAAAATTGAAGATTATGGTAAACTTTTAGTAGATTGTAATGACTAGGAGTATAATGGTGAGCTTCAGGGTATGAAACTCTTCTTCCTTGAGCCATTACTAGCTATATCCATGCATTCATTTTTTTAAAATTCATTGAGTTGTAATCTGTGATGGGTGTTTATCTTATATGGCTATTATTCTTCAAAAAAGTGATTTTAGATAAATAGATTTATGTAAAATTCGGGCTTTTAAAATTGTCCTTAGAAATGATTTAATCTATCACCCTTCTCATTTTGTTGTTGTTGTTGTTAAGGTTGGTACAATTTCATTAATTAGTGGTTATGTAATTTATTAGCAAAAGAGACTAGACTTCAAATTATCTGTGATATATTATCTGTGTATATATATATCATATATACACACACACACCCATATATATATATATATATATATAGCATCTTTGCCTGTCTAAATCTATATCTCTGTTGATATCTAGATAATATGCCATCTATATTAGTCTTCCCTTTCCCAGGAGATATATAAAAAAGTTGTCATTCACTATTATGTGCCATTTTACTATGAAAAAATTATGTGATAATATAGCTCAAGATTAATATGTCTTAAAACTCAAGTTTGCAACATGGTCACATTTACATTTTAAGTGCCTTTTAAGCTGTAATCATACATCATAGGACTTAGTCATGTTGGCAAAGTGTTAGGTTGTTCTGCTGCTACCTTATGAATAGATTTTAAAGGCTGTAGTTTGTGCTAAATTTACAATTTTTAAATCCAAAGTAAATTCAGTTTGTGCTAAATATAATGAATTTCTCTGTGTGAATGAGCCATATGTCTTTATCTCACTTCATGTAGACCATACACCGTCACAGCCCTCTGTCTAGTAAGTAAATTTGTGATTCTTAGCAAATGAGTTAAGGAATTCTATTTAAAGCAAATATATAATATATACCTTTAGGGGGAAATAAGAGTTTTCTATCCCGAGTTCTTAACTAAGAATTACATCTCATAGTTCATAAAATCTTTAAAGTAGAAGATTTACAAGGGATTGAACATGTCAATAATAATTTGAAGTAGCCTACCAGTGTGGTCCTCTGATGTGCTTGTACCAGAGAGGGAGGCAAGGAGTCAGAAAGGGAGGAAATAACACACCCTTGGAAAAAGAGTTACTCTTTCTCCTGAGTGGTCACAAAGCTAAGGGATTTTGCTCTGTGCGTAAGAAAATATGATTTCAGCTTTTGAGAGATAGAACCCAGTCAGTCGAGTGCAACCACAGCAGCCATGACTAGGGCAGTAGATCTCAGACTTTAGTATGCAGCAGAATCACTAGGACGTCTTGTTTCAAATAGATTGCAATCCCATCACCAGAGTTTCTGTTTCCATAACCCTGTGTGAGGCAGCAGAATTTGTACATCTGTCAAATACCCAGGGAGCACTGATGCTGCTGGCCTGGGGCAATTTGAGAACCACCACATTAATGCTGCTCTTGCTTCTATTGCAATGTTATGTCTTAAGTTTGAGTTCCTAAACTTGCTTTTGATTTAGTTAGTAAAACAGAAACCATAAGCAAAGTACAATGCATTGTGTCAACTTGTGTACACAAGTTTATTTGGATGCCAAAGAGAAAGAGCCCAGTAGAAAACTTCCTTAGAAAATTTTTGCAGAAAGCTTTTGCCCAGAAGGAAACTTTTTTTTAAGTTGTGATAATAACCTTACAGAAAGTACCTCCAGATAAACAACCTACTCATATACATGTTGCAACAAAAATATTTAGCCTGTGTTCAAGATAGTTGATTTCTTTTTCTCTTGGCATTGAATACTAAGTACAACACCGCCTCCAAGTTCATTTCAGTGGCATGTATCACTCAAGCTGCACAGACCCAAGGAGTTTTCCTGTACATTCTGTGAATTGTAAACTTTAGAAATAAAAGATGTGAGTATATGTGACAATATGTTTATTTAATTCGCTTATAGGACTGCATCAAAACATGTAAATAAGGACCTTGGTAATATGGAGGAAAATAAAAAGTTAGAAGAAAACAATCACAAAACAGAAGCCTAAGAGAGAAAGTGTTCTAGTTGTCCAGGTGGGTATGCCATATGAGGTTTATAGAGATAATTCTAGGGATGTGTATGCCCTAGAAGATGAAAGGAAGCCTTGGCAATAAGGTGCTCTTGACCACAGACTTCAAGACAAGAAAAGAGGTTTTCAAAAATAAACTTTGATAAATCAGAAAGGTGATCTAAAAAGAATATATTACCAATAGGCCACACCTGTCTCCTGAAAAATAATCACTACCCTCTGAATAATTTTATCAAACTTGGAGATTTTAACATTCAAGTAGCACTTTGTATTTAATGCAAAAAAAATTAGCTTAATTTTACTGTTTGATATTTTGCTGGATGATGCTGATTCTAATGCTTTAAATTTATTTTAGAAGCAGTTATAAGAATAAATTATGAAAATTTTAATCTAACAATGAAATACTCTTATGTCAGTTTATACCACCAAGTTTCAAGTCATTTTTATAAAAAGACTAACAAATTTCTGTGTGTGTGTGTATACACACACAAATACACACACATTTGCACTTGATGTGCAAAGTACATGTGTGTTTATGTGTGTGTATGTATTCAGTCTGTTTATTAGTTATAGGTATATATTGCAAATATTTAAATGTAATAGCTGTATGGTGTGATTTCTAAGACAGTCTCCAAAAGAGGTATGTTTTCGTGACATTGCCACTTGCAGTTTGAACTTTTTGTTTGTACTTATGTTCTGTAGAGCCAACCAAACAGAAGCCATTTGGACAAATTATTCTGTGTGTCCTCGAGAAACACTGTGTTGTAATTTACTCCTGTGTTGTAAAAATACCCAGCACAGTAAAATCTTGGTTTGTTATAAATAAACCCCAAGTCACAATTTTACTGGGTTTCTCAAATTAATCCCACACAGGAGATAGAATGTATGGATGGACATAATTGCAACCAGAAGGACTGTACACAGGGAAGAAAAGTAGAGTAACTTAAATAAACCATTTTTACAATCTGAAAATCAAGATCTGATGACAGGTTGAAAGAAGTAAGAGCAGGCAGGGCTCCTCACTCTGCCCGCCCCCCACTGCCCACCTAGTGTGCAGCCTTCCCACTTGCTGGGTTTTTGGTTTTGTTTTTCTGTATCTTTTGGGTTCATTCTTCAGTCCTTTGTATTTAATGAAAATACCATCTCTTATCTTCAAAATTAGATAGAGTAAATTCTCAAAGGAAAGACAATGCCCTCCGAATAAAGTGTGTTTTAAAGGGATAAGATCATTTTTAACTCTTTATAAAGAGAAACAAAGTGAAACGTTTTCCTGAAAAGAATGTTATAATCTTAATATGTTAACCAATTTTCACAAAAATAAAGATTCACCCATCCCAAGATTAAAGAAATGTCCGAACATCGCCTGAGATTACAAATGGGTTCAGGGACACTGGAGTTTTCTAAAAGTCTCCTGGGGAGTAACTCCTATCACTTTTAATACAAAGCATCTGTTGATAGTAAAAAATGATTGCTACAGTAACTATCTAAATTGTGGTTTTTTCATCATTTCAGAGAAAATAACTATATAGACCAATTGAAGCATGAACGTGGATTGTATTTAAGACATATACAAAGACATTGACAGCAATTCATGGTTCAAGTATTAAGCAGTTCATTCTACCAAGCTGTCAAGGAATTTAGAGAATTATCTCAAGTAAAACAATGAAATGAAATTACAAACAATAACAAGTTTGGGCAGCCATGAAAATAGGTCATATGTTGTATTTGGTTTGCTTTTTTTCTTCTGTAAATGTCTGCACTGAGGATTTCTTTTTGGTTGCCTTTTATGTAAATTTTTTACGTAGCTATTTTTATACACTGTAAGCCTTGTTCTGGGAGTTGCTGTTAATCTGATGTATAATGTAATGTTTTTATTTCAATTGTTTATATGAATAATCTGAGCAGGTACATTTCTGATTCTGATTGCTATCAGTAATGCTCCCAAACCTTCTCACAAGCACCTAAATCCCAAAGGTGGCAGCTTGTGAAAATTGGGAGTGTATACATTACCCTATTCAAAAACTGTGGTTTTTATCACCAGGAAGGGGGAGGCAGAGAGTCAGATTGAGAAGCTGCATTGAGCTGACTCTCAAAAGTCAATCACACACGCATACTGACACATACATATTAATAGTACTCCCAACCTGACAATTTTTCCTGTTCTGAAAAAACATAACATGATTTGGTAGCACTTACCTATAAAATCACCTGCTAGTAAATTATTTTCTGTCAAAAGGAAAATCAAACCCATGTGTGAGAGAAAGTTTGGAAAAATCATGGAAGCATCCTCATTTTCATAGATCACAATGTAAATCACTGTAATTAAAAATTGGTGTTAAATCCTTTGGGTTATCCACTGCCTTAAAATTATACCTATTTCCTGAAAAGAAAAAAGATATCAGTCAGAATTGGAGATTTTTAACAGTGGTCATTATCAAAGCTGAGTTATTTTCCACAGAATATAGAATATATATTTTTTTCGTGTGTGTTTTTGTTAACTACGCTACAGATATTGAATGCACCTTGAGATAATTTAGTGTTTTTAACTGGTACATAATTTATCAAGCAGTACATGAAAGTGTAATAATAAAATGTCTATGTATCTTTAGTTACATTCAAATTTGTAACTTTATAAAACATGTTTTATGCTTGAGGAAATTTTTAGGGTGGTAGTATAAATGGAAACTTTTTGAAGTAGACTGGAAATGGACCAATAGCTACTTGTGACTAGACTTTTAAACTTTGCTCTTTCAAGCAGAAGCCTGGTTTCTGGGAGAACACTGCGCAGCCATTTTTGTCCCAGGATTTACATAATTTTATAGAAAAAAATGAACATCAGATTTGCAAGTATACAACTGTGTTCTTTAGGAGGAAAGGAAAACTGGGGTTTGTTTTATAGACTGATAAAATAAAAAATTATGAAGGCAATGAAAAACAAATTGAAGATTAAAGTCAGGTGGAGATTAGGGTTCATATTTGGCCACTTCTGCATTATTTAGAAAAACATGTTATTGTACATTTGTAAACCGTTTTACTGTCTGGGCAGTAGTGCCGCAGTTTAATAAAAGCGTCCTGTAGTACATTGGTATGAATTAAATATATAAAATATCCTATTAGATTCAATGCTGTATAAAATATTATGGGAAAAAAGAAAATGCATTATTTTGCCTCTAAACTTTGATTTATTGAAGTTTTATTTGGCAGGAAAAAATTTAATCTTGGTCAATATTTAAACCAAAGTGAAAGGGGAAAAACCAAAGCTACTTGTTTTGCATGGCTAAGCCATTCTTTTATCTTTGTAAATACTGTTATTTCTTTTTTTCTTTTCTCTTTAGAATTTTGTTAAAGAAATTCTAAAATTTTTAAATACCTGCTTTCCACAATAAACCATGAACACTAAAATGCAAGTAATTCCATATAATTTTTTTTTCCTTTTTTTGTGGTGTGGGAGATCAAAGGTTCAAAGTCTAACTCTTAAGATATATTTGCAGAAAGAAATGTGACAATAAAAGAGAAGTTTATACTACAGTTATTTCTTGGTTTCCACTTATTCTGGTTAACTAAGTCCAAAACAGCTGTCAGAACCTAGAGAGCAGAACTTGGGAATCTCAGAGCTCTGGATGGAAAGCAGAAAAGTGTCTGCCTTGGAAAAAAGAAACAACATTACTACCAATGATCAAAAACTGCATCAAAAGAAAAGCTTATTTGTGTAAAGGCAGCCATTTGCACAGCGATTTTGGGAAGGAAGATAATGCGCAGTCCTCAATTTAACTCTGGCAACAGGAGACAGGTTTTGTCAGTTCAAGGTTCACGCCCTATCTGTGATTATAGGAATTGTATGTGGAAATGGATTAACATACCTGTCTATGCCTAAAAGATAATAAAACTGAAATATGTCTTCACATACCTCTCACAGCTGTCTGCCTCTTGTCTAAACAAGGATATTCATATGTAGAAAGTAGTTGTTTTTATCCAAAAACTCATTGTGAGTCTCCATCTCTTTGGAGCGGGAATACAGAAAAATAAACTTGTTCATGGCTTCCTATTAAGTCAGTTTGCCCACCTTAGCTAATCCTAGAATTCACCATTGATTGGTTTTATCTTCATTAATAGGATTATATTTATTATGGATGTCTCTTGTATCTGTTCTAAGAATTTATTAGGATGACATGCTTCTATTTCTTCACTTCCACCATTAACACACCATTTAGGTTATTATTTGAAATTTCCTAGGCATGAACATTTATAGGAATGCTTATCCTTCAAGAAAAGATAAAGCTAGAGAAAGAAATTAATATATGTTTAGCTCATATTATATGGTAGAACTATCCATGCATTGTATTATTTAATTATCAAATGTATTTAGGTTTTAAGTAGATAAGCTAGGCATCAAACCAGATCTAGTTCTTTAAATGAGGTTTACCCCAGGACACTATAGTTCCTAAACTTCTTAATAAAGAAGTCCGCATTAAAATTGAGGAATATTAACCAATGTCTGAATTGATTATGCCATTTATAAAGGACTATTCCAACATGTTCAAATCATATATCAATAATAAGCCACTATTATATAATCTTTCAACTGTATGTGTATCGATAGACATTTTATTAGATATGATCAATAGTCTAATGTATTCCTCTTATAAACAGTTATTGTGTTTTTAAACACATATGTTATATACTAAATGTTGATTATGAGATGCCTGTGCTATGTATGTTTTATACTGTTTCATTTGAACCACTCATCATAATACTATGGAAGATGCCATCTTGTTTTACAGTTGAAGATGATGTGCATATCTTTGCCTATAACCAAAGACAGTAGACTTGGTTGAGCCGGGATCCATGCTCAAGATGCTAAAGACCAAATTCTATTCACTGTACTTTATAATCCTCCCAGATACAAGGATATATTCCACCAATGCTTAGAGAGGCTCCAATAAGATAAGTTTACATTGAACCTACTTGTTTCTCCTTGTAAGTAATACCAGCAGTTTTCCAAATTACATGGTAAGAAGTATATCAAAACTGCCTTGAAAATAATAAATTATTGTTAGTTTTTTAATTATATGTATAAAAATTCGAGTAGACCTAACTCTACTATTAGCGCTTTTTTTTTTTTTTAGTTAACTCTGGAAAGGTTTTACCTTGTGATGATCAAACAGTTGAATAAGAAAAAAGATGCTGCTGTCTACATATGCAAGCACACACATGTGCACATACAGTGTAATTTTATCCAGTTTTTCTGGAAGAGAGGACATAGGACTTACTTATCAGTAAAAATGATTGAGGAGCTACAAAATGTCAAAATAAAAAGCAAATCTGTAGTTGCAATATTTTGATGGAAGGCATGTTGTGTTACAGTTGTGTTACAGTTACTAACCACATATTAAGCTCACTAGATGTGATGAAACTTATATGAGTAAATTTAATTATATAAAAATACATATCACTAATACATAAATGAGTCTCAATAATATAGAGTCTCAAAAATAGTGAATTGAGTTTTTGAGGAAACTTGTCTTACCAGAGAGCAGAGGTCATAACCTCCAAAAGGTACAAGTCTTGTCTGTTGAAACTAACAGCAACTCAAGTTGGACTATTTGTGGGATAATCAACATAAGATTTCAACTTTCTCATAAATATTTTTCTACTGATTCTGTTCTCCCAAGTAGGCACTTTAAGTTGACACCTTGATTCACATGCATCTGAGCCATTCACTTCCACAGAAATAATAGTTGAAATTTGGGCCATTCAGTACAAGTATTTGAAATTTCATCAGTGTGAAAAACACATTATTAGTGAAATAAGATATAGTGAACTGCTCGAAAATTGATTTCACAAACTCTCCCAACAATGGTTTGTTAACCATTTTAATGGCATATTTCAATTAAAAAAAAAAGGTTCATGCCGAAATATTAGAATCATTATTTGTATGCTAGTTATACCATTCCCCATTCCTAAAATCCCAATTTCACCAGAAATTTGGGTTTATACACTCTTGGTAGTAACTAAGCTCCTTGTTCTAATTTGATTAGCATTGTCCACCAAAAGCTTTAAAATACTTTTTGTGTTAAGAACGAGGCATTGCCTATTGTTGATTATGATTCCAAAAAGAAAAATAATTTTATAAAGCAATTCCATGTTCACTTACAGGAATAATCTTCTGTATTTTGTCTTAATTTAGAGAGTTTTGTTTATGTATGGTAGTTAGCTATAAGCTGTTTAAAAAATAGGCTTTTGGTCACATTGGAACACCACAAAACAACAGAACTTTCCCCATATTCTTAACTGAAAATGAAAAAAAAAATTATGTCTTTGTCACTCTTCTTTTGAATAAAGATTTTTTTTATTATAATAAAGCCATTGAAATATCAGTTATGTACTTTAAAGATATCACCACAGGATACATTTATTTGCAGACAGAATGGATAATGCATCTATCTATGCATCAGAAGATTCTATAAATGAAAGACAGAATGGAGCAGCAGAAGTTTCCAAACACAGAAGCGTGAGAAGCTATTTAGTTAAGATTTGATTCTCCAAATCATATTAAGTGTCCAGCTTTAAAGCACATATGTTTATGACCGTAGTTAACTGAGCTCTTGCTAAAAGATGACTCTGTGAAGAATGTCAGTATTAGTTCACACAGCCATTGATTTTGTCCTTGATTTTGACTTCATCTTTTTTTCTTAGGAGAAGCCACCACAGCCATACCACAATAAAGAGGCTTTCCTCATCTCAGAAGATCCTAAAACTGAAGGTTTTGTAGAAGGTTTCCCATTTCTGTTTCTTTTAGGGTCCACTTATTGCATTCATTGTCCTAATTCTTTCCCCTTACCTATTTTCATACTTTTACATGTAACTCTACAGTTCTTCCTGAAAAAAAGGTTAGTGCATATTGTCCCATCCCTTAGTCTAGGTTGATTAATAAGATTTACACTGCCATTGTGTTTGGTATGCCAGTTTTCTAGTCCTGAGTCTAAACCTCAAGTGGCCTATCTTGTTTTTCTTGTCCTTTGAATTTCTTAATGGCCATGAGGAGAAACTGAGGAAAAAGTGACCATTGGCAGGAGAAGTTCGAGAACCCCTGAAGCAGGTATGCCAGGTTAGGTGCCTCTGACCAGCACAAGCAGATCAGGTTTCCTAGCTGACTCACAAACACAGAAGCCAGCCCCAAGTTCCCTAAACCCAACTTACATCAGCTGTCAATCAGATGATGCACAGGCATTTAAAAGCCCCTGAGTTTTGTTGTGGTACAACAATAACTAGCTGGGAGACTGAGTTATTCATTGGCTTATTGGTTCAGGAGACTAGCAAGAACATTCCTTTCACTAGAAAATCAAAGACAATTCATTAAAGTTAATCATTAAAGTTCTAATGATTAAACTTTTGCGCCGCCCCCTCTCCTTATCTTTCTGGGGCCAGCATAGAGTAAACAGTCCTAAAATGTGCCATAGTATTACATATACTTTGCATCAACATACAAGAATTATTTGTAGTGGTGTCAGGTAGCTTTTTAGGGACCTTTGTTAAGTATATAAATCATACACAAGTCTCTTGGCACTGGGCACATTATTTGCTCTTCTGCCCTGGCCCACATTTGTCCTTTCTCATTGTGCGGAAAGTTCAGCATTCAAGACAGGTTTGGATAATTGCTCTCTCTGTGTGCCCACATAATTACATGCTGATGCCTTTCCCCAAATTAGAAATTATATTCAGGCTAGATATTCCGCTGACACCACATTCCTCACCAAATGTCAGAGTCTCTTTAAAAATATTCTTAGCTCAAAAGGCCTAATTAGGTTTTCAGTAATTCATGTCATTGGTCATTAGGACAATCATACAAGTCAGCAAGCACTCAGGTGCCAGGGTACTAAATCAGAACATGAATCTTAAAAGATCACAGGCAACATCCTGAAAGAAATCAAATTTCTGCCCAGCCTCATTGACATTTTCCTCTTACCTCCACATTTCAAGATTAGGTTTTCTATAGACTTTAACTGCTCAGCAACAAGGGTCAGTGTAAAGAGAGAAAAACACCAATATTCAAATATTCAAATAATATTCAAATAACGAGCAAGGGAGGAGTTATTAAATATACCTACACATCCACTCACCCACGCCGAGTTTTCCTGCAAGCCATGCAGGCCGCTAACCACCGTTCCCGCAACAAACTAAAGTCGAGAAAATGATGGTGTGAAGGGAGAGACAAGTGCTTTATTTTTTGTAGCCCTCAAATGGCACCAGGCATTTTTGAGGGACAGATATCTTTATTGATTTAATGGAAAATTATAGTAAGCTTCAAATGGACCTCTTTCAATTTTTTTTTTTTTGAAGTTACATCGACTACAGCATGATATGATTTATGGTGAAGGCTAGAATTAGACTTTAGTGGGGAATGTTAATAGTTTGCATGTGTTTATTTTAAATGATACATAGGTGAATGGACTAGGATCAGCAGTTTAACAGCAGTGAGGCCTTAGCAAACACCGGAAACCCCTGAGCCTCAGTTATCCTATCTGCAAAATAGCAATAATAATTGTATCTGAGCTGTTGTCTTTAAAGAATAAAGTGCACAAAGTAAAGAGGAAATGATTCTGAATTCCAGAATTGGGTACAGATTAAAAATTACTGCTGGGTGAGGAAACCCAATTCAGCAGAGTGTAGTTATAGAGATAGAGGCAGTTAACCAAGAAATGGTGCTTGCTTTTTTTTTTTTTTTTTTTTCCCAATATGCCAACTGCAAGCATTATCTTTTACTATGCTGGAAAAGCCAAATTTCTGAGCACAGCTAACTTAGGATAGCATCTGGTCTAGTAGGCCAGTACTTGTTCAAATATTGGCCCAGATAGTGGGGTTAGTCCTGGAAAATATCTTCTCTATTCATGAAATGTTCCTCATTTTAGTTGAAATCAGGTCTGGGCTGCTCTCAGCAGACTAGATAACAATGTCAAGGTTTGAAGCAGACAAAAGAATCTCAGCAGCCACTGCATTGTATACACTCGACACACGTGAGTTCATCTTGCTTTGTCCTTGTCTGCTGCAGCTATTGGCACTGGGGACAGAGGTGACCCATAACAGCTAAGATTAACAGTGATGTTTGGGGTGACATCACATCTTTGAATTCAATAAATCCATTTATTTGCTTCCTTTGTAGCTTCTTAGTCTGTTGTAACCACATGACTTGGCGTGTTATTGTCGTAGAACTATAATAATAATAATGGTAGCAATAGTAGTAGCAGCGGGGGAGGTGATGATAATAATAATAATAGAGACAACTTTAAATACCCTCCAAAACCAAAACTTTGAAAGTCATCAGCAAATAAGGTACTTCCTACCATTCTCCCTTTCTCCTACTCCTTCACCATTCTTCAAGTCTGTAGAGTAGAAGCTTTAGACACACCATAGATAGGTCAAGAATGACAAAAATGGTTTTGCTTCATTTCTGTACCCAAGTCATAGAACAGAATGAAAAAAAATCTTACCGTGTGACTGAATTGTTGATAAATTTCTTGACTAGATTCAGTTACTGAATGAGTTTGTAATTTCCACTAACTACAAAACTATATTACCTCTCTGTTAGTTAAAAATTCATGAGACTCATCCAAGTTTCTACCTAGAATCAGACAAATTGAAAATAAGGTTTTTTGTTGCTTGGGTGTCTGGTTCTTTAGAGCAATAATCAGTGCATGAACAATGCAACAACACAGCTGTTAATTTTTGCCTCATCTTACTTTAATCTGAGGTTAACAAAAGAAAAATAGTTACCTGGCATAGGGACTTCATAAGTGGTGTGAATTGAGCTGCAGAATGCAGCCTGTTCTGTTCCTCCTTCTTTCCTCTTTTTTTTTTTTTTAAAAGTCTTACACACAGAGAACATGATCAGCTAGACAAATGATGTACTCACCATTACAACTAATGAGAAGGGCTTTCTAGTGGACACAGTTACAAATTCAATTTTGTAAACAAATCCATCTTCTGTTGTGTTGTGTCCTGATAGTTAACTTTGTAAACAGCCTTCTAGAATCCTTACAATTACTACCACGATAGTGGATTCAAAGAATTTGAGGTCATTGATCTAAATTAATGCATGGTTTGATTAGAGAGCAAATTGCAAAGCAATTCATCCTTTTAAGAATCTTTTCTAAAATTAAAATAACACATGGTTAGAGTATCATTTCCTTGAATTTCCTCTGCATCTCAGACAATTAATAATTAACATGCAAGGACAATCATTCCAAATACAACATTTGATGCCATTGACATGTCTCTCCCTTAGAAGCTGGCAATTTTAATCCCTTTATTATAAATTTGATTAATGCTAACTACTGTATGTGACAGTGAAGGAACAGAGGCAAATCAAAGTTAACACACTGATTCATTTAAATTTAAATTGCTAAAAATGATACACTTTTTAGTCTGTGATACCGTGCAAAGAAAAAAAAAATATTCCCCATACAAAATATTGTATTGTTCCTAGATGAGGAATTCAGGGGAAAAAAATTCAAATTCAAAGTGACTGTGTACTTGGATGATATGTATTCTCTGTGGATTTGAAAGAGGAAAAATAAAATCCACAACACTCATGAGTGGCAGCAAAATAACTGCAAAGGCAACTCAGTTAACCAAGAACTCATGTGCTAAATGACAGGGTCATCTGGGCTGCAAACAGCACCTTAGAGAAATATAACCAAGATAATTTCATAAACCTCATTTATGTTTCATTTTCCATGCTGTTGCCCTTTTTGCATTTCACTGCTCATTTTAGGCAGAACTTTTTCATCTTCACCTTGAAGAACACATGACATCTCTGAAACAGCTCCAACTGCATTTTGATTTTGAAGTATAATACACACCAAAGCCAACATGTGCACACACAATTTATTCATGTCATATGCAATTAAAGAATTTGAAGGTCTGAAAAGTAATTTCTGAAGAGTATAAGTTGGTACTTAGAAAGAAATGCATTTTTATTTTGATGTTGTTGACTTAAATGTGGTACTGCACTATTTAAAATGTCAGTCTTTTCCCTATAATTATCAAATGTTACGTTTTTCTTTAAAACTAAAATGCAGCTTTATGAGGATATGATCGATATTTAATTCTAATGACCTCCAAATATCTTTAATCATGTCTAGTTCTTTATAGACACTCGATAAACATGTATAGGAAAGAAAGTTGGCAGAAGACAGTGAGAGGGGAGGAGAAAGCCCA
The DNA here is from genome assembly GCF_000260355.1 of Condylura cristata. Lineage (NCBI taxonomy): Eukaryota > Metazoa > Chordata > Mammalia > Eulipotyphla > Talpidae > Condylura > Condylura cristata. The sequence goes on along the minus strand of NW_004567104.1, from coordinate 44,611,638 downwards.
GACCCTGCAGAACATCGATAACTGCACAGAGCGCTGGGCTCAGGAGGTCTACTCGGGCTCCACTTAGACTCTGTCCCCACATGCTGGTGATGCTGAAGCAAATCTTTTGTTCGTTTGTTCAAATTAACATTCAGCAGTCCTGTGGCCTGCATTTTTCTTCCTCACACGTCAACATCTCTGTAATCAAGATACAGGTTATACCCTATGGTGCCTAACTTTGCCTGGCAGCCATCAGGACATAGTTATCATTTTATAAGAAAATAAGAAACTGCAAAATTAAATTTATCCATTACAGGCAAAATCCAAAACACTCTTTCACCCGTGGGATATAAGATATTGTAGGAAGAGTTTGAGAAGGGCATGAATCAAATGGATTGAGTGAGTTACAAGTGGAACTCAAAGCTAGGTTTTGTATTATAGGTGGACTTGTGAGGCCAGAACTTATGGACTCTATTTAGGATCTCAATGATATCGTTGAAATAAACTGATAGACTCAAGATAGAGTCACTCTGGTCAGGGCAAAACATCAGCAAACCAAATGTTAGTATCCCTAGAAGGGCTTCAGTTGTTGAGAAACACAGTAGTTCCAGTCAGCCAGCCCCCCAGATACCAAACCAGCTCTGAGCTCTTCCTTGATCTTTTGTAAATAAGGTCAGATGTGTAACCCCAATGGATAATGCTGTTTCTTATCGGCCGTTCTAATGCGGTATAAAACTTACTCATGCCCAAAGTCCCTCTGGACGAGTGTTCTGTTGCTGTGAGGAATTGTCCACCATCAACCTAAGCTCTGTTCTTCCTGGACTAAGGACTTTGAACTTGTTACTAAATTGTTTGTGTTGTCATTCAAAAGTACAAGAAGAATGTGTGGGAAAACACTGATGACTGAATTGAAAAGCTATGTGGAAACATCATTCACTGATGGCAAGAAAGTTTAGGAAATCAGTAACATAGTTTGCTTATATTATTGTTATTTATAATAGTGACACTTCAAAATGATGTTCACACAGCACTGTTAGAATTTCTTTAATACACAGCAAAATAAAATGCTAAGTGACTGTGGGTGATAGTTTAATTGACAACATTTGTCTTTTTTGGTCAATAAATGATCCTTACAGTTGATGGCAGCATGAGCAACAAATATAGTATGTGATAAATAAATAAGCCAAGGACACATCAGAGTGGGTCACATTATATAGAGAAGGGTAATACTCTCTTCAATGAGTTTGATATTCTACACTTGAGAAAACAATGGCACTGAACCTTTGAAAAGCTGCTGTGTATAATTGTTGGGTGCCCTTGGGGAAGTCTTTTAAACTTCCTGTGCCCCAGGTTCTTCATCTGTAAACTAATGAAAATAGTGCTTCCCACAAAGGACTGCTTTGAGTACAAGAAATCCAATGCTTGATCTCCAGATGGCATTAATAAGCGATTGCCATGAATTTTGTTTGTCTACATTCCCATCATTCAAACATTCAATGTCTTCCATGAGGCAGCCTAGTGCCTGTTATTTCTCACAGTAACTGCTTGCTCCTTTGTGCCTATCGTTCTGTGGCTACTCTAATACTTTCCTCAAATCCCTCTCCACCTGCTCTATAGACACACAGTGAGGACCCAGTCAGGCAACCCATTTCATATCAGGTTTCCCTGTAACAGAGTAGGGAGCATAACAGGCAAATGATAATGTACACTGCTGAGGGGAGCAGCAGGCGGGTCCAGAGAGGTCTGCCACACCATGTGGATCACCTCCAGGCCCGGGATCAAACTCTCACTGAAGCAACTGTGGCCAGCTTGCAGTGCTGCGTCCCAACCTGTTGCACCACCACAGAAGGCCTCCAGGTTTTATTTTTATTGTAAAATGCACATAAAATGCACCATCTAAACTATAAGTGCCTCATATAAGTGGAATCCTGTGGTATCTGTCTTTTTGCGACTGTCTTACTTAGCATATGTCCTCAAGTCTCGTTCATGTGGTAGCACAATGCAGAATGTCCTTCCAGTAACAGCCGACAGAATATATTTAACACTTTTCTTGTCTATTCCTCTTTCTCTGGACACTTGGATTGCTCTACATTTCAAGCTCTACTGTGAAAATATCTACTATAAATCTGGTGGCCAAATATCTCTTCAAGTCACTGCTTTCAGTTCTTTTGGGTATCTCCTCAGTGGTAGAATTGCTGGATCATATGGTAATTCCATTTTTAACTTTTGAGGAATTGCCACAGATGACCACATTTATATTCCCACCAGTAGCACCCACGTGTCCTGATTTCCCCATATCCTCATCGACTGTTGTGAAATGGGAGTCCTCCTTTTAGTGATGATTCGATCTGGGAGTCAAGGTGTTTGTTAGACCAATACTCTCATTATGAGGTTTCCCATCACTTCTTAGTAAACAGTCGAATAGCTTATCTTTGTTCATTGATAATCTGTGCCAGTTCAGTTGACAATTTGAAATTGTAGAATGATCATTTTGTAATTCTATCATCCTTTCTATATTAGAGATGTTTCTATAAAAAACATTTACATATTAATTCATTGATTACCCCCCAAAATAGTTTGTAATAGAAACAGAATAGGTTCTGGGTTCTTCCTTGATTAATTTTTCAAGGAATGGCATTGGATCTTGTGAAGTCTCACTGACGATCCTGAGTATACTTTTCTTAAGACTCTCAACAAAATAATACAATGGATTCTTATACATTGTGTGTGGTTCAAAATAATGGTAATCATTACTCTTTTGGATATGTTGTTTTATTTTAGGCTACTCGGAGAGGGTCATTTCCATTTAGTTTCTATTTTCTTTAGATATGAGACCTTAGTCTAGGTAAATTCCTGATTTCCTGTTAATAAGATGTGAGAGCTCATCTTCCCATTTTCTGTTCCTGCCCTTACTGGTATTGCCTAGTTCACCAAAAGTTCTATAATATTTTAGTGGAAACTTGTATTTATACAACACAAAACTCAGTGCTGGGTCTTTTCTGTGGATAAACTAAAAACATGCCTTTTTACAAACAAGAAAAAAGGTGAGTTTCCAATTCAAATTTAAAATGGCAGGGTTTTATTAAAGCTTGTTTAACTTACTATAAGTATTGTTTTTCTGTTTTCTCATACTGCAAATCTCCATACTACGTTAATGTAATTACTGATTTTTATCTTAATCTATTGCACTTTAAAATATCAACAATATTTACTAGTAAAGGTAGTCACAATTTTTTTTAAAACTGAAGTAACTTATGTTTCTATGCTGTTACACAATCAGTGTTCACTGGTTTCATTTTCATCAGAAAACTTTCTTGCTACTCAATATATCCTTTCTTAACTACATAAAAAATTACATAACCCCAATGTGAAAATTATAGCAAAAGTTCACACTTCAATCTTTCCTCCTCCTTTTCCCTGTAACTTCCTTCCTAATAGGTAATCATTTATTAAATTCAAAAGTGTTTCATTATTTCTTCACCATAACATATACAAAGGTAAACAGAAACACACACACGCGCACACACACACACATAGTCATATTTTCTTATTTCCTCCACTTCTGCAGAAAAGGCAGCAGATGATGCTTTCCTGTTCCTCATCTTTTTCACTTGACACTATGTTCTGGCAATCACTCCACTTAAGTTGGGATCAACCTTGTAACTCTTCACAGCTGTGCAAACACTTTATTCTGTTCTCACACTGTGATTGACTCTACCACTCCCCTATTGGTGAATGTCAGTTTACAATATTTTTATAACATAAATTGAGCTTCAAAAATAGTTTTGTGCACACATTACTGCATTTTTTTTAAAGATTTATTTATTTGTGCATACAGAACTGGGGTACAGGCCAGAGGCTCAGGGGTGGTGAGAGGCTTCACCAGAGACAGAGTGGGGAACAGAACAGGCAGATCAATGAAGTACACTGCTGAGGGGAGCAGCGGGCGGGTCAGGAGAGGTCTGCCACGCCCATTACTGCATTTTTTTAAACCAGTGTATATTTGGAATATATTCAAGAAATGGAATTGCTGAACTAAAGAGTAGATGTGTTTGCATTTTTTTGCTGGATATTACCAAGTTATTCTGTCACAGTTATTCTGCCCTTTCTTTCAAATTCCATTAGCAATACATGAGAGTCCTGTTTTCCACCACCAGTGAACTTGGCTAAACACTGCATGTTTTGTCATTCAGTAAGAAAAACATGTTAATTTAGTCTTAATGTGAATCATCTTATTTTGAGCAACATTAAGTATATTTTCCATTTTATTTTATAAGGCCAGTCATGGGAAACACTGAACAATCGCTTTAAAAACAAAACAACAACCAGGAGTCTGTGCTTTTACTGTCACAGCAGCTACTTGAGAGGATGAAGCATTAGGGTGATTTGTAAGTGATAGAGTGATAGATAGCGGCTGATCATCTGTTTGATATTCACCTGTGAAGGTAGAAGACGCCCACCTTCTCGGGCTGGATGATCATGTCCTGCAGGTGGGACTGTAACGCCTCAGGCTTCCTTAAAAGCAGGAAGTGCCTGGGTATTGGTCTGGCGCAGGCGCATTAGCAGGGAAAGCAAGTACCTGTCAGGCAGCGACTGGGCGCTGCTGGCCCTACAGGAGCATTTGAGCTGCATCGACACTGGTGGGACAAGTCCCGCACTGGTTACGGTCCACACCAGGTAGGTGAATCTGCAGGAAGTTGGCTTCCTTTCGACTCTTCTTCCGTCCATTTTTTTTTTCTGGGTTGCTGTCATTTTCTTAATTATAGATAGTTTTGTGTTGTAGGACTATTGTATTGGTCGAGTCGCCAGATAAGCTATGTACATACGGTGGGGGTTGGGGGGGGTAGGTGGTGGGTAGGTGGGGAGGAGGGGAGGTAGGGGAAGACTGATTGTTTCACTTCACGCCAAGGCAGAAGAACCTGCGGAAGGTCGGCTTCCTTTTCGACTCCTCTTGCGTTTTTTAATTTTTTTTTTTCTGAGTTGTCTTTTTCTCAATTGTTGATATTTTGTGTTGTAGGAATTTTGTATTTATCGAGTCTCGGATAAACTATATCTATATTCTGGTGAGGGTCAGGAGGAGAGGTGGTAGACTGTGTTCATGCCAAGGTGGATGAACCTGCAGAAAATCTGCTTCCTTTTCAACTCCTCTTGCGTTCGTTTGTTCTGGGTTGCTATCCTTTTCTCAACTGTAGATATTTTTATGTTTTAGGAATAGCGTATGTGTCAGAGTCTCCATGTAAACTATATTTCTATATATATGGGGTGGGGTGAGAGGGTGGAGAAAAAAGACAAAGGGACTGACTTGTTTCAAGGAGCAGTCTTGTGATCGGGGACACTCGCGAGCAGAATGGCAGGCTAGACATTCAGAAAAGGGTTGATGTTGGAGTCTTCAGTAACAAATATACAGGTTGGAAACTTAAGCAGGGTTTCTATGCTTCTGCTTTGAGGCAGGGTTATGTCTTTAGGGGGAAAACAAGCAAGAAACAAACAAATAAAAAAGTTTTGTTGTACCTAAGGCCTTCAACTGATTGCGTGTAATCTGCCTTATTCAATTTATTGATTTATCTGTTAATCATATCTACCAAAAAGAAAACAACCTTCAAAGCCTCAATAAGATCGGTATTTAGGGCCCTCCCTGTTGGCGCATCGAGTTAAAGCACTGTACTAAGAAGCTTAAGCCACTTCCACATGAGTTCGATTCCCGCCTGCCCCGGAGGTGACCACATGGCGTGGCAGACCTCTCCTGACCCGCCCACTGCTCCCCTCAGCAGTGTACTTCGTAGATCTCCCTGTTCTGCTCCCACTCTGTCTCTGGTGAATCCTATTACCCTCCGCGTCTCTGGCCTGTACTCCAGTTCTATATGAATAAATAAATCTTTAAAAAAAAATCGGTATTTAACAAAAAATGGAGCTTGAACACCATAGTCTAACCAAAATGAGTTTAAAACTAACCATCACAAATAACAGCGAAGTTAACAAAATAAAAGATGCCTACTGAGAATTATTACATCTTAGTTTTTGTGCACTTTAATGAAATATCAATAATTTTTATATAAAGGTTATTGAACAGTAATTTGAATTATATTTTTAATCACAGAACTAGAAAATGAAAACATTTTACATGTTCACAAATACTTTTTTTAATTTAAGAAGTAATCTGTTACAAGATATTTCCACAAGAAGACACATCCTTTTAATTCTGAAGTCAACACATATGTATTCTAGGATGAATGAAAACATTTGAAAATATGAGCATTTCCACCAAGTAATCATATATGTGAATTTCAAGTAATCATACATGTGAATTTCATCTCCCCTTAAGTATACCAAGTTCCTTTTTTCCTTGGAACTATATTTCCTACTCCCACTCATGCAAGTGTCTGCTTCAGGGCACAATGACAGGTTCTGATCAAGAAAGGCTAAACAATGTCCTTTCCTGGGACATAATAAAGAGAATTGGCTTCTGTTCCTGTGGAGCTCCAGTGATGTGATCTTCCGAATCCCTTACACCTCTCCCCCACCCACTCTAAGGTGTGGAAGAAGCAGGTCAGCTGAGTACAAGTGATTAATGCCCAAGGGAGCAGCAGAGCGCACCCTCCCCCACCACCCAGTGGAGTGGGCTGGGTGTGTGCCAGGCCTAGGTTTCTCCTATTCCAGAGGTCCGGGGCATCCACCTGCATTTATTTTAATCTCCTTTATGGTTCTGGAGTTTGTTTCTCTCACTTGCAAACCACAGATGCATAGAAGTTAAGCGCATTGTTTCAGGGGATTCATGTGCTTTCAGAAGAAGTCCATCTCTGAACCCTTATCCAAAATCTTCAAGTACAGACTTCTGTCCAAAGTTCTTCAGTTATGTAAATATCACTCCCTGATGATTTTTACCGAGGCAAACACACATCACCCGAAATTAGCTTTCTTTTGATAGTTTTCAAGACTTTGCTCTCACATAATTCTTAGAACCACAATTCATTAAAGTAGACATCTTTGTTTTAGATATAAAATATCTCAAAAGATTAAATATTTTCTAAAGTGGGGCTCAGCTAAACAGTATTTTTCTGGAGTTCTTCTCAAGTTGCTTCTAAGCATTATTGTGCTAGGTTCTTTTTATTTACTGCTTTAAAGTTAAAAATTTGAAATTTGCCTTCCTAGAAAGCAAATATAATTTCATTGAAATGGGAAAGTGTGTGCTGTTGGCAATATAAAAATGTAATTTTAAAAGTTTTAGACTGCTTATTTGCATATCACCTCACCCAACTTAAATAAATAAGCTGTGATGAATAGCAATAGCCTTGTAAAGAATCTGAAATCAGAAAATCCTTAGGAGAAAAGAGGCCTAGTAATAAAAGTGTCATTATAAATAATTAGAAATGCCTGTCACACATCCCCCTTCAACGGTTTGTATAATAAAGTGACTGACATATAACCCACCTGGATTAATCATCCAGCTTTGGTTTAGTTTCAGCAAGAATCTAGTTATCCCGGGGAGAGTGAAACCCACAGAATAAAACAAGAACAAAGCCCATGACTGTGTGGGAGGGCTTGGGTTTTTTCCTGAATACAAACATGTGAATCAGCCCTTGCAAGTTTGCATTTCAGAAATTGAGACAGCAGGGGAAATCACGCTCCACATTATCTCGGAGTGGAACAACCTGCTCTCGAGAGCTCTGCTCCAGCGGGGCAGAGGGAGCAATCCGCTATGGAGCTAAACAAGCCCTGGCTGGCTTACCCGCTGCCTGCAGCAAACCCCCCCCACCTCTCCCCCCCCCCCCCCCATCCATCTTCTCTCTGGTGAAACAGATTTTTTCTTCTTATCAGACAGATTCCACAAATGACAAATAACAAATCACACAATGTTAAAAAAAAAATAATAACTAAAAGACAACAGGAGGGGGTTGGCTTAGCCACGGCTCTGTTGTGACTGTGCCCTCGCGTCTGTCCTCTCTGCACAGATCTAACTGCACCTGCTTCCAAAAACCTATCCCTGTGCGACTGGAACGTAGTTCTCGCTGTTAGTGGCGTCCTCAGGTTGCTCAGCCGCTCTGACAGGCAGGGTACCCTGCGTGCCCTGCATCTGGTTAACCCCCATGTCCCTCGCTCCGGGGATGAATATTCTCTTTGTGTTAACAGATTGAGTACTTGCCAACCTAAAATTAGCTCCTCTGAGTAGAACGCATTGTGGTGTGACATCTTCCCAGTTAACCTTGACCCCCCCTCTCCCCACTTCTCTCAGGCTTTTGAGTAGTTGGTGGACTCAGTAGCCCATCTCCCTTTCATTCTCATCTCTCTGAGCTTAACCAGGGGTTTTGAGCTCAGTGTGGGTCCAGCACACATTCTTGTCTGTCAGACCGCCTGTGGCCTCACAGAGGAGAGTGTAATGTCAACTCATCTTCCCAGGAAAACTCCATTCTTTCCTCTCTAGCACCAAACAGTCTGAGGCATTTCTACAGCAGTGCCAGTCACCTCCTTCTCTAAAGCTGTGACTCTTGGGCCACTTAAGGATAGAATCCTGCCATGAAAAATAACCAGGTAGTGTGAATAACATGCACAGTAGATCAGACTAAGGACTTTTCTTTTTAATAAGGAGCATCAAGAAGACACTGAATAAATGTAAGGATATAAAAGGAAAAGTATTATAATGTTGGGCATCAGTGAAGTGCTAGGCATTTTCCATCCAAGTATTCATGTAGGTATCAAGAATTCTTTACCAGGAAACATTATTGTCTCCACTTTTGTTGAGAGAACTGAAACTTAACTGCTGCAGGTTCCATAGAGATAATAAGGATGACATCATTCTGTGCAACACAAGCCCTTGCCTCCCAGATCACCCTGCTTCCCCATTGTTATTCAAATCTCTTGGCCCACCTCTGGATGGGAAAGAGTGGGGAGAAGGTTGTGGGAAGAGATAAAAAGCCATCAGTAGCTTCAATCCATAGTGACTGGAAATTTCTGGGATGAAAACTTGCAAAAAAAAAAATGTAGGAATAAAAGTGGCTTTAAATATAAACATCTAAAAACTGGAGAATTTAGATGTACAATTATAATGAACTTTTTTGTGCTATGTTGGCACGGTGAAGTTGCTAGAAATGCAGTAGTTAAGGATGTGATCTTTGTTTTTATCTGGGACAATATTTTGTATCGGGGCATCACTGGTTCACATGCTTTATTTTGGTTCCTCATTCCTCCAGAGAAATGGTCAGCTGACTGTGGCCAATAAAGCATCCTCTCTGCTAACAGCATATTCCAGGCATATGCCACGTGTGTGGCAGCCCACAGCAGCCGCTGCTTGGGAAGAGATAACAGTTTCCATCAATCACTCAGAGTTGGAAGTAATATCTGGGCTACAACTCACTTATTCAAGTGCTTCTGGAGTGGATATTCTCATAGGGGGGCTTCAAGAGGAAATGCCAAAAATCAGACTTCAACCCCATCCTTATATACTTTATATTCCTTGCAATCCTCAGGTAAATGTTACTGCTTCATTTCACAGAACAGAAGGAGTTTCTGGGTGGTTAAACAAGGAAGCTTGGTTGTGACTACCTGGTTTCAAACTGGATATGATTCCATGATCAGCTTTTTATATTAAGCCTCAGCTGACTATATATGATTATTATAATTAAGAATTGCCTCAGAGTCAATCCATAACAGTAGCAAGTGATAACAGCCCCAGCAGGTATTTTTGAGATTTATACATGGTAGGCATTTTAAAATAAATCATTTACCATTTGGTTGTTTCATTTTTTGTCACTAGGGAGAATTTTGGTTTTATTCTCCTAGAGGCTAGTGCTGAGTGCATGGAGGGCAGAGGGTAGGAAGGGAGGAAACAGATGCTGCTAATATGGTGTTATTGGCGATGAAATGGGGTGAATCTAGTCTTTCATTGAAAGCTATAAAACAATTGGAGGGTGTCATTTTTTTCTTTAAAGATTTATTTTTATTTATGTATAGAGGAAATGAGGTGTAGGCCAGAGGAACCAGGGGAGGGGTGGTGAGAGGATTTTCCAGAGAGTGGGAAGCAGAACAGGTAGATCTACTGAAACACACTGCTGAGGGGAGCAGCAGGTGAGACAGGAGAGATCTGCTGCGCCATGTGGGTCAGCTCCCAGATCAGGGACCAGATTCAGGGCTCAGTGGTGACAGTGCTGAGAGAGGCCACCAGGGAGGCCCTGGAGAGTATCTTTCTAACCAAAATCTGTGGTGTGAATGAATCTTCCAACTTTGTATGTCTTGCTTGTCAAGTGGGACATTGATAGTCGATTCTATATGTATTTTTGGTTCTGTTCATTTTTTCTTACATGCTGGAGTATGTGCCTTACACTAAGAACTAAGACTCTGTCTTATTACTGTGGATTCCATGCTTCTGGTATTATTAGTCCCATGTATTCACTTTGAAATAAGTCAGTGTTCTTACACTCACTTTCTAAGAAAAAATATTCACTAAGGACATCCCTCAACGTTATTGACAATAATATAGTACAGAATGCTGGGGAGTATGAGAAATGGTTACCTAGTTTTGGAGAAGGTATTTCTCTCCTGGCAGAGTCAGGTTCTGTGCACAGCTAGAATTGTGGCTATCACTCTTTGTTTTTCTCTGCTAATTTAGCATTATTTGCTCTTATGTCCATTAAAACTCCACCAAAGGTTGTGTACTAAACTCAACACAAATGTCATTTCTACCCTAAGTCTAGCAGCTGTCTTATGCACAGAGATAGGAATTTTATTGAAGGGTAAAACACAGTATCCTTCTGAGTCTCATTCACAAAATCAATTTTTACTTCCTTTCTCAACTTGCCTCTAAAACATAGATGCTGTGCTTAAAAGACTAATTGAACATTTTATTTCAATTGCACAAAAATCATATTGAGAAAGTGAGCAGACCTCAGGCCATTAGAGCTCAATACTTGGCAGAAAGCAATGTGCTTATCAATTAAAATTAGAAGCTCAAATCCCCAGTGTTTCCAATTGTCATGGTAATAAAGAAAAATATACTCTCAAATGGCCAAGTATTGACCACTAAATTCATTCTTATGAAACTGTGTCTAATGCACTGTTTTTCGTATCAGCATTGTCAATTACAATAGAAGGCTGCTGACTCTGATGACTAGTAATCTACATGTATTTTCCTTTATCACAGTATAAGTTAAATATGTCGTTCTTTCTGTGCAACAGATCTGGTTTCCCTTTCTCCACATACTTCACATGAAACCATTTTCCATTTTTATCATTTGTATAATTAAATAACTTTTCCCCTCATATCATTCTTTAATTTTTACAAAGAAAATGGTATTTAGTTCATCAGCAGAAAAAGAAGGCAAAAAAGCCCAACTACTTGGGGGGAAAAGGGCAAGAAACCAGGACTTTCATGATTAAATTATTGCATCTCTCCCACATTTAATTACTATTACCAATCAGCTTTCACTAGGTTCCATTTATTGCCCTTGTACTGTGCTCAGCATTGTATTACTTCCAAAGTTAAGACAAGGTTCTCGTCCTGGTCCTAAAGGAGCAGAAATAGAAGTAGATGTGAAAACTGAGCATAATAAGAGGTCAACCATGATCGATAAAACTTTCAGCGTTTTGTCAGAATGCAAAGGATAAAGGTGTTCTTTTTGACTAAAGGAATTGAGATTCATGGAGTAGCAGAGTCTCCCTAAGAAATAAAAAGAATTCTAACACAGGGGAGGTCGGAGTCTCTTGGCTAAGGGAAATCTTTAGAAAATATGAAGGATGTGGAAATGCAGTTGTCTTCAGGGAATTGCAATTTCTTCGGACCAGATGATCTGGGATGATGGATTTTGGGATATGGATCTGCAGAGTAAGCGTTAGCAGATCTTGAATAGATGGTACCACACCATGCAATGTGTTTAAATGATAATGTGCTATCAAGCCATGAAAAGACAAGGAGAAATTTTAAATATGTATAGCTAAGAAACCAGTTTGAAAGATACATACTGTGTGATTTTTTAACTGTGATTTTTTAACTGTCCTGAAAAGACAAAATTATAAAGACAAATAAAGGATAATGGGTACCGGGTTTTTCAATAAAAGAAAGAATAAAAGAAAGAATGAACAGGGGGCAGTTTCTTTCTTTCTCTTTCTTTCTTTCTTTCT